>NC_056748.1:135727415-135909915 GCF_019279795.1 Protopterus annectens | reverse complement strand
TAGTGGATAGCTAGTAGTGCTACCCACTATCCTTAACCCAAGCCCTAATTCTAAGGTCCGTGACTACCGCACCACAGTGCAGGAAATTGTATTTTCTCAACTTTGCAGTAGTTACGGACCTATTTCCTGTACTGTGGTGCGGTAGTCACTGACCTTAGGGTTAGGGCTTGGGTTAAGGATAGTGGATAGCCCTACTAGCTATCCACTATCCTTAACCCAAGCCCTAACCCTAAGGTCCATCACTACTGCACCACAGTGCAGGAAATGTCCCGTTCGACTTAGTGACTTTCGCAGAAGTGCACTTTCGCATTAGTGGGACACTACTATCATATTTTGAAATAGTGTAATTTCGATCTACGGTAGTAGACCCATATATATATATATATATATATATATATATATATATATATATATATATTTATTTATTATATATATGGCACAATTCACACTATCATGAATGTTATCCATTCCATTAATGTTGTCAAACGCATATGTATGTATTGTGTGCATCACTGGAACAGGTAGCACACATGCATCTGGTCTAACAACTTGATGGGGGTTCCGCACCATCAGACAGTAATGTTTATGCCACAAAAAGAATACCTAGGTATGGCCAATAAGCTGTGTCACAGCTCACTGTGACAATTATGGTATACTTCAGTTACACAGCAGTGGAAGGTATGTAGGGAGGTACATGACGAAGTATGCATTGTACTCAGTTATTGGTGTTATGAGGGCTGGAAACTATGGAGATGTTATGGCCTCTGTTGTGGATGTCCTTCAGATACTCAGTACTTGTGTTATATACAAGGGAGTAGTCAGCACTATGGCCACATGTTGGTGGATGTTCCACTTACCACCTACCCCAGGGCACAGGTCACATATCCATTGGTGTGATTATATGTTGGGATGTCCACATTATACTTGGGTTGTGTGTTTGTTTTCTTGACATAACAACTCCTCCTCATGTTTTATTACCATTACACATGTTGTCATGGCTGTGGCAGCAATCTTTGTTGTGTGTTGATACTGTCTGTGTTATATTAATATCACAGTTGGAATCAATAATTGCCCACAATCTGTAGTCCTTCAGGCAGCTGCTTGAACACAGGATGTGTTTGCCATCTGTGATGTCCATCACTTAACTAACTGAAAGAAAGGGCCTAGCATACAGCCCTGATGTACAGATCTGATTACTCACAGGTGAGAAGAGTCATGATGTGTCTATATATGTATGCATCAGGTGTTGTCCCTCTCAACTCAAGTGGAAGCATGTTGATGTACACCCTTCTATGGGAACATATCCCATGTGGAGGGTGTGTTGAAATGTGTATTCAACCATATCAGGAAGGTGTATGTGCTGCATGTGCTGAGTCATGCCATAGGTGATCTGTGATGTTGTCACAGCCCATTGATTCTGTGTGGTAGGTCTGAATGAAGGTAAGACAGTCTGCCTATCTTGATCTAGCTTAGGGTTTTGACACAATCCCCAATGCAGGTATGATTGAGAAACTCTTCCAGCTGGGGATTAACCCTTACATCACTAGATGGGTAACCAATTGGATCACTGACAGAACACACTGTGATAGTTGTTGAATCAACCTATACCAGTACAGCTGTCATCACTAGCATACCCCAAGGATCTGCACTTGGCCCTTTACTGTTTGAAATCTATTTCCCGACAGTTCGGGCTAAAGTATATGGTCTTTGGCTTACCATATTTGCTGATTCTTGCATATTGGGTGCAATCATTGAGTCCACCAGTGATGATAACATACTACAGGAGGGGCTAACATGAACAACTAAATGGTGACAAAGCTACTTGATCTACAGATAAATGAAGAAATGTGTCTTTATTTTGTCCTTCTGAAAAGTAGAATTCCATGATAATTACAACATTGACAGCAGTCTTGCTATGTTGAAACTCAGTGATGCAAGCACTGGGAACACACAGACAGTAATCTGAACTTTGACCACCAAGTGTCTACACTAGTATTGAAAGCCTATGTTGTGCACATCATAAGTAATGCCATCATATTCAGATCTTAGGACTGTATGACAGCACTGTACTCAAACATCATCAGAACACTAACAGAGTATAATGCTCTCTTTTGCATGAACCTCACAACACATGCTGCAACTGGAGAAACAACAGGGTTTTTTTCACCAAGAAAACACAAGGTCTACACAACATACCATGATGTATGTGGCTAGACTGAAAGCCATGTCACTGTAATCTGCATTGTACAGAATGAAGGGACTTCTGCATGGCCTCAAGACCAGTGTCTGACCCTGCCCTGATGGGCATAGTGCATATCCATATATCAGATATAACTGATGATGCCAGCACTTTCTGCTGAGGAGAATATAGCAATAACAGTGTCCCACATGCTGGTGTAAAAGGCTGTCTGCAATGTCAATCAAAAGCACAAACACACACATAGCCCAGATGACTGCAGTGAGACTAGAACCCCAACCTATCTAAGTACACAGATTACATGCCTCTCTATTTAAGGCAGGTGCCACAGCTCAAGTCTGACAAGGAGTGAATCAGACAACACTTTATAGCTGATGACATCAGCAGTGTCTGTTGAGGACAATATGGTAATAACAGTGTCCCACATGCTGGTGTAAAAGGCTCTCTACAATGTCAAACAAGAGCCCAAACTAACACACACACACACACACACACACACACACACACACACACACACACACACACACACACACTATTAAATGCAGTGAGAATAGAACATCTACCTAAGTACACAGACTACAGAACTCAGTACTTTACACAAGCATCACTGTACAAGTCTGACTTTTACAAGACTGCTGGTCAATTTATAGTGGATGACATCAGCAGGGCATGTTGGAGAGAAGATGTTGGGAGGCGTGCATGAAATGGATGGGTAGGCATGCGCAAGTATCAAAATACTGTCATTTCATGTGATTGGGACTTCAAAGATGGCTACACATTGAGTAACAGCTTATTTCTAGCTCTCCCAGTGTGAAAAGAAAAACTCAGCAGAGAAGGCCAGTAGACTTGTGTTTATGGGTAAATTTCAGTAACTGGCTAATAAGTGCACAGCCTGGATGCAGGGAATAAAGAAATACAGAAGAGCTGGAAAAAATCAGCTACAAAAAGTGAAGAAGAAACACTGAGTGAGCAAAGTTCTGCAACTGTTCAGCAAAAAGCAATGCAACCTTCAGACATGACTTTCAATAACCTACAGGAAGATATAAGTCAACTGCATACAGACCTGGTTAAAATAAATGAAGAAAGAATAATAAGTAGAAAACATGGAACATTTCCATGTTTTAACTGTGTGAGCTGAAGATATATTTCTTCAAACAGCACATATTTTGTAGATCCTAGCTCAGGGAAAGAATATACGTTTGATTTATTTGCTAGGTGTAATACTGTGAATATTGTCTATCTGGCAACATGCACAAAATGTCCAGCATGTTATGTAGGTAAATGTAGTAGAAAACGAAAAGATCATATAATAAGACATTGCTCTGAGATTTGTAGAAATAATTAAAAAAAATGCATTAGCCAAGCATATAGTTAAAAATGGCCATGAACACAGCTTTGTGTTCAGAGTGATTAATAGAATTTATAAAAATGTTAGAGGGGGTTGACTTAAATAATTTATTGGAATTGAGAGAGTATGCTTGGATAATAAGACTTCAGGATGATAGTCACACAGGACTAAACACAGCAGTTAGTATCAAGCCAGTATTGGTTAATAAGTAAATGCAATTAATGAGATGAAGGTTTTGTTTACATTTATTTTGGGTATATACATTTACTTGTGTATATATACTTATAGATACTGCGTAGGTAATTTGGATGTTTTTAGGAAGTTATATAATTGTTACATGATGAAAGAGTTTTAATTTGCTTAGATTTTATTGGTAATAAATGTCATGTGATCACTGTCTTTTGATATAAAACAGTTGTTAGAACACATATATGTTTTGCACTGAAGAAGGGTTGCACCCAGAAGCTGTATGCTCTGCACATTTGTACATTTTATTAAAGTTTTTACAAGCTGCAAGCATTTCTTGGTTTGAACTTGTGCTGTGCTTCATAAAATAAACAAAGCACTGATGGAGTATATCAACACAAACATCAAAAGGCTGGAAGAAATGGAAGAAGCTTTAAACAGATATTCAGATGAGATGATAAAGCTACAAAAGTCAGAGGTCGAAATGAAGAAAAAGCTGGGTGAATATGAGACTGCTCAGGAAGAGATGTTTCAAATTCTAATAGAATTAGAGGACAGAGTAGATAGGGAAAACCTGAGATTTTCAGCTATACCAGAGAAGCTGGAAGGAACAGGCTGCATTAATTTTATGAAAGCACAAATAAGCAACTATACTGGTATTCCACAGCAGGAGTTGTTAGTTGAAAGGGCGCATCATGTGCATGCTCCAAACCTGGCTTTAAGAAAGCAACCTAGACCTTTAATAGTAAAGATGTAATCATACCAGCAGAAGGAGTTCATTCTGACAGAAGGACAAAGTACTAAATGTGGGAGACAGCAGAGCATTTGTGGAGAATGATTACTCATTGTACACCAGACAGAAGAGGAGCAAATTTATTCCACTTTTCTGGAAATGTTGAGATGCAGGTGTGAGATTCAAACTGCTTTACCCACCAGTCTTCAAGATATTCTACCCTGGAGGGACAAAATCATTTTTTGATGAAGTACATGTTAAGGATGAAATACAAACGTTTGTCCAACAAAAAGTAAGCTGTGAAACAGAAGGACATTCTTCTTCTTGTTCTTCTGGTAATAAAGACCACAGAGGGACTGTACCTATGAAATCTTTTCAAATTTTTGAATGGAAAATGTTGGAGAAAAGAAGGAGTATAAGAGTTGACTAGAAGAACAGAGTGTATGTTGGAAATGAAGCAGAGACAGGATTTCAGAGATGAACAGTAATAAAACCAGTAACTTAATATGGGATTTCAGTGCAAAAATTATATTTGTGAAATATGACAAAACAAGAAAATCTGGAGATATTGGACTTTTTCAAAATGTGTTGGACTTGTGGGGACTCTATAGTATATGCCCTACTTCATGCCATTAATTTTCTGAAAACTGCTTTGGGGAGGTGATGAAGGGAGAATATTAACTGTAAGTAAATATTTTTTCTTAAATAGTACTAATTTTGTGGCATGTGTTTTTTTATATGCTATACATTTTTTCAGTTATTTTAAAGTGCAGTGGTAATTGTAAAGAGGTGGTGCTGTTCTTATTTTATTTTCTTTCTCCCTTCTTCTCTCTTTTTCTTGTTCAGTTTTAGGAAATATGGGCACTGCAATGTACAAAAAGCCTGGATAAAAAGCATGATAAAATAGAAAAATGATTGCACTTTTTCTCATTCTTGGATGGGGGAATGACTGGCTTAAAGACTTTAGATTGATTTAACAAGTTTTCAGAGATAACAAGTAAATGACAAAGAACTTTGAATATTATGATTTTTTTCTAGCAAATACATATATGCTCAGTAACAATTCTGCAGCTGGTCTTCATGTTTCCATGAAAACAATTGGATAAAGAGAAACTGGCTACAGTCTGGTGGACAGTGATTGGCTGAGGAAAAAAAAGAGAAATTGGCTGAGAAATAGTGTTCTCTGAAAACAGTCAGGGGCTTTCCAAATGTAGTTAATGTTCTCTGAAAGAATTCAGGGGTTTTCCCAGCTGGGAGAGCTATAAAGATAAGACAAACCAATTAACACTTAGTAGAAGCACAGGCTAGATAGCCTTTCTTTTAGGTTAACTTATGTCTATGACAATAGCTGTAAATTTGGGACTTTTGCTCCTATTAGGAGGGTAAAACTTCAATATTTGAAGGTGTACATAGTTTTGTGTGTAACTATTAAGTAAATAAGCTTTAGGGGGTACTGGGTGTGTTTGATTTTTTTGTTTGCCAGCTTTCAATAAAACAAAAAGTTTTATAACATGTGACATAGGATTGAATGGATATGACAAGAAACAACTGTGTAAAAGTTCAGCCTGACAAACAGTTCACAATAGAAGAAAAACTGCAGCAGACCACCACTAAAAATGACTGTTTAATGAATGTTAAAATAGTAAAAACAGGTATTAGAGATGAGCACTTTCAGGCTCCTGCCCTTCATCAGATAAAATAATGCACTAAGTACACAATTATTTAAATTAATTGACAGCCAGTCATGATTCAGTACCTAACCCACCTATTCTTAAGGGCGGGTTTCATTGGGGCAACCTCATTGAGCCCTGGATACCTGTGAGCTAAAAGCTCACTATCCATCTAGTTTCTTCACATTCAGTGATTTTTTAAATCCCCCCCCCCCCAGTGTTGGTTCTTACATTCCATATCACCCTGGACTTGAAATAATGTCCTTCATTCCCTAATACATGCCTATATAGAGCGTTGTGCTTATTCATATTCTTTATGGCTGATAAATGTTGGAGAATCCTAACTTTAAACATACAGTTAGTGTTTTTTTTTAATTTAATTTTCATTTTGGAACCTGCCAAACAGTGTATGCATGTAACACAAAAGCTAGAACTAGACATTTAACAAAAAAAGTGCTATTCATAAAAGGTGGGAATAATACCTTTTTAATACGATGCTGCTTTTTGTAATGCCTTTAAATGTAAATTGCCTCACAACTAAATACAAAAAAGAAAGAGTACTGAAGGATTTTGAAAACGGTGGAGTGCAAATAGTTATGTTACAGGAGACACACTTAGAAAGAACTGAATGCGTCAATTTGAAAGAAAGATCGGTTATTCAACAGAATACCGGGGACAAAGGAAAAGAGGAGTACTTATATTACTTATATTAATTGCAAGAGGAGCTCCAATTGTGATAGAAGAAGATAAAAAAGATAATATGGCAGATTTCCAGTGCTAAGGGGCTACTGGCAAAGGAGGAAGATTAGACTGGCATGTATTTACATTCCACCTAAAACTGCTATAATGCAGCTTAAAGGGAGAGTCCCATTGATTTTTTTTGTTTTGATTCAGCCTTTGTTTACATTTCAGGTTTGCTTTTCTGAGGATGCTCTCCTTTGGCTGAGGGGGGGTGGGGGAAGAGTGCCTGAAGGAAGTTGCAAAGGTGTTAGCCAAATTCCAACTCAAATTGTAGTTTCTTTCACTTAATATTTTATTCTGTGGTGATTGTGAATTCTGGTAATCTACAACAATTTTATGCCAGTAACAATTTTATAACATGGCTTCTACCTACACAAGTCAGGTAGTAGAAACCATATTTCTTTTTCTTTCATGTTTTACAGTATTCTGATTTTTGAATACTAGCCTGCTATAGTGACTTTCTGACCTGCTAGTAATTCCATAGACAGCAAGTGTGGGACAGAATGTTGAAGCATTAGTAGACACACTCTTCTGTTCCTTTTTCAGCTTCTAGTTTGATATGTGCTGATTTCTGAATACTACTAAACAAATACTCTATTTCTATGAGTGAGCTGCTTCTACATCTGTAGAAGCATGAGTGATGGAAAATTTTAAAATTAGTATACTATGATGTTCCTTTTCCCTGGCAATGCTTTCTTTATTTTAAATATGAGCCAGGAGCTGGGGGCATAGTTCCCCAATCCAATGAAAGTCAGAGAGAAACACAAATCCAAAGATAAGTTTATCCTGGGAGCTGAAAATTTATGAAAGACATTGGTAATCTCCAAACTCTGGACCCTACTCAGTTTGGATTTGTAAAAGGCAGATCATGTCTCCTAAACCTGATTGACTTCTTTGAAGCAGTCACCAAAGCCATAGATGAGGGTAAAATGGTTCACACAGCTTATCTAGATCTCACCAAGGCTTTCGACACCATCCCCCACTCTGGAATTATAGATAAGCTCACTAAACTAGGTATAAATCCCTATGTCACAAGATGGGTTGCCAACTGGCTCACAGACAGAACCCACACTGTGAAAGTAGCGGATTCCAAATCCGACATCAGACCAGTGACAAGTGGAGTACCACAGGGTTCAGTCCTGGGTCCTCTCCTGTTTGGTATCTACTTCTCTGAAGTGCAGGCCAACACAGAAGGTCTTTGGCTAACAAAGTTTGCAGATGACTGCAAACTAGGAGCCATAATCAAAACTCCTAACGATGTGGACAAACTACAAAAGGACCTCACTGAGACAGATACCTGGTGTCAAAGCCATGGCCTGAAGCTCAATGCCAAAAAGTGTATTGTCATCCCCTTTGGTAAAAACTCTGTACCCATGAACTACCACATAGCTGATAGTCTACTTAATGCCAAAATGTGATAAGAGACCTTGGGACACAGGTGGACAGTAGTCTCTCCTTTGATAATTGTCACAGTGGTCAGGAAATCCTTCTACGTGGCTCATCTCATCACAAAAGGATTCTCATCCAGAAAAAAAGAGGTTATTGTTCCCCTCTACTCATCACTCATTAGACCCATTATAGAGTACAACGCCCCTTTTGGTATGTACCTCACAAGACATCTACAACAACTGGAAAGACCACAGAAATACCTCACAAAGATGATTACTGGCCTCAAACAGATGCCCTATGCAGACCGTCTCAAAAAGCTACAGCTTTACTCCATCACATATCGCCTACTCAGGGGCGATCTCTGCCTAACATACAAAGTTATGTCAAACCCAGAGCTGTTGAACATGCTCCACTTAAAAAATCCCAATCCCTCCGAGCTACAAGCTCTAGAGACCTTAACCTTGCCACCACAATAAACAGAACATGCTGGAGGGATAGATTCCTGTCCCAGAGACTTCCCATACTCTGGAACAGACTACCTATCTATGTCAAACAGAGCTCCTCATTAGCACTCTTCAAGAAAAATCTTGATGATTGGATGGGAAATGGGAAATTCACCCCAGGGATCACTTCTGTGGCTCTGCTCGACAGGGGCACAGGAAAATAATTTTCTTGGGTGGCGAAAGCCAAGGTACATTTTTTGGCTAGGCTTGTATGGGCCCTAGGGCCGATAGCCTAGTACCTACCTATGAACCTATGAACCTATGAAACAAGACTGGAACTCTGGATTTACAGGATATTTAAAAGTAAAATGACACTGTGGGTGGGAATGAAAGTGACATGTCGAAGTGGGATGAACTTCTATCAGCTTAACTCGGACCCTAATTTTAAACATTGGGATTGTCCCTTTAAAAAACCTCTCGGAGAAATAATCAGTTTTCAGCAAGGAATATTAATTATAGGTGGGGACTGGAATTTGATTTACAGCAGTGAAGATGTGTCTTGGGGGCCCAGAAGGGAGAATATAACAAAAGAGGGTAGATATTTGAAGAAATTTATGAAATTATTTGGCTTGAATGATGTGAATTCAGCAATAGAAATTTGGATTGAATTTACATATTATTCCCCAAGATATAAAAACTGGGCTAGGTTAGACAAAATTTACATTTCACAGGAACATGTGTATTTAATTGAAATTCTTGATATTCACCTGATAACTATTTCAGATCATGCACCAGTGATAGCTAAAATAAAAGCACAGGGTAATGAAATAAAAATGAGACATTGGCGCTTTCCCGCCTATCTGTTAAAAATAGAGGAATTGAAGGAATGGGTAGTGGAGATTATTCAGGAGTTGTTAGAGAGGATAGAAATTAATATAGCTAGGGAGTGGGATAAAATTAAGGTGGAGTTTAAAAAATAGGGTAAAAACAAAATAAAAGGAGATATGTTTAAGAAGAAACAAGAATTATTTAGAGGCACTGGCAAATATTAAAGCATTGCAGAATAGGAGGAATCTCACAGAACAAGAGGAGTATCAAATGCAGAAAGCTAGACAGAAAATAAGGAATTTCCTCAATAATATGCACAATTTTATCAAAGTTGCTATTAATTGGGAGCAAATAACTAGAGAGGGAAAGATGATAGAATGGAAATACACCAAGAATTTATTTGGAATGCAGGTTAGAGATTGCCTTCCTATCAGGGACTGATATCAGAGTACAGGCAAACAGAAAGAAATAGGGGGTCCTAAATGAAAGACCAGCACTGGTAGAGTTTTTCATAGAATCTAGAACAGAAGCTGCCATTAAAAAATAAATAATTAGTACAACATATAAAATATTGCATGATAACTATAAGAATCAATCAGAGGAGGTTAGAAAGGATTGGGAAGAAAAACTGGATAGGAAATCCACAAAAAACAATGGCAGGATATATGTATGTCTCCCAAATATGCAACAAAATCTAGAAGATTTAAGATTTTTGCCTGGAAATGTTTGCATAGATATTTCTATATCCCAAGTAGACTCCAGAGATATTTTCCTCAGGCAAACAGCAAGTGTTGAAGGTGTGATGGGGAAGAAAGAGGTAATTGGGAACATATTTTCTGGGAGTGCAGTGAATTGGCAGAGTTTAAGGATTCTCTGTGGGGTGCACTGTCAGAGATGATGGGAGGGCAGATTAGTTTGATGAGGGTGATGATTTTTCTGATCTATGATATAAAATCAGAATTGCCTAGGCATGATTAGGCCTTGCTGTGCCTAATAATGGTGGCTGCCAAAAAAGAAATTACTAGAAAATGGAAATCAAAATCTAAACCAGCTATACTAGAAGTAGTAAACATAGTAACAGAGGTAAAAACAACTGGAATTGAGAGCTTTAGAAATGTGTAGGAGCAAACTGCATAGGAAAAAAATGGGAAAATACATACAAGGGAGGAATTAGGTTTAAAAAGCAGCAGGACATAAATGAGCTATCTATTGCTTGACTGAAAAATATTAGGTGGATTATA
Organism: Protopterus annectens; assembly: GCF_019279795.1. Taxonomy (NCBI): domain Eukaryota; kingdom Metazoa; phylum Chordata; order Ceratodontiformes; family Protopteridae; genus Protopterus; species Protopterus annectens. The sequence continues at coordinate 135,899,139 of NC_056748.1, read as the reverse complement.
AGTGATGTATAATGTCTACAACTGGAAGTGTGTCAGTATGGTTTCTGATGTAAAATGCTTTCAACTAGGATTGTGTCACTGTGGTTTGTTTTCATTTGCATAAATGTATGACTGCCTATGTAGTAAGCGATGGTTTAATAAAGACATTTCTTGTTAAAAAAGGCAGGAACTGAATAATTTGTGTAATGCCACTTAAGTTATATGATATATAGCAATATATGTGAAATAAGACGTTTATGTTACTTACAGTGTGATTATTTTTATATGAATGTAAATTTTCCTATGTGACAAGTGATAATTCAATAAAGGTGTTTAGGAAAATAAAATCTATGCAATTGGAGGGGTAACTGTAGGATACACACTTCTGCTCTTCTGTGTAGACACACACACAGTTGACTGCAGTAAGAACATAACCCCTACGTAAGTACACAGACTGCAGAACTCAGTACTTTGCACAAGCACCATGGCACAAGTCTGAGTTTTACAAGATTGCAGGTCAACTTATAGTGGATGACATCAGCAGAGGATGATGGAGAGAATATGTTGGGAGGCCTGCATGAAATGGATATGTAGGCATGCTCAATTATCAAAATACTGTCAGTCCATGAGATTGGAGCAGTAACTGTAGGCTACACACTTCTGCTCTTCTGCTTAGACACATACACGCATAGTTGACTGCAATAAGAACAGAACCCTTAGCTATCTAAGTACACAAACTACAGAACTCAGTACTTTACACAAGCACCAATGCACAAGTCTGACTTTAAGATTGCAGGCCAACTTACAGTGGATGACATCAGCAGGGCATGTTGGAGATAAGATGTTGGGAGGCCTGCATGAAATGGATGCGTAGGCATGTGCAAGTATTAAAATACTGTCAATCCATGAGATTTGAAGCATAACTTCAGGATACACACTTCTGCTATTCTGTCTAGACACACACACAAACACACACACACACACACACACACACACATTTGATTGCAGTGAGAACATAACCCCCTACCTAAGTACACTGACTACAGAACTCAGTACTTTACTCAAGCACCACAGCACAAGTCTGACTTTTATAAGACTACAGGTCAACTTACAGTGGATAACATAAGCATGGCATATTGGAGAGAATACATTGGGAGACCTGCATAGATTCATAGATTCATTGGAGGTTACTACTTTAATGGCCCTAGGGCATTTACAAGCCTAGCCATGTAAAACCACAAGTACCCTTACTGAGCATAGTTAGATGTTCATTTTTAGCAGAGTGATTTTGTGATCAGCATCGACTGGCCCTGTCCTTGAGGGGCATAGGTGCCACCCCAAGGGAGAACTTACAATTACCCATCCAGTTCTCAAAGTTGCACTTGAATAGGGTCATTAAGGGGCACTTCTTCACATGCAGTGGGAGCCTATTACAGAGGAGTGGCAATCGCTGGGAGATATAGCTGTCTCCATAGCATATTCTGTTCATTTCACAGGCTAGGTTGAGATCCCTGGAGCAAGTTATTCTTGTCTGATTTGATTTGCAGATGTCCAGCATTTCCAGTAGAGCAGGGTCTGAGACTGCTCTGTACACCAGGCATAGGTTGCCTCTCAGCAGCCTGCATGATAGTGAGTACAGTGGCAGGTCTTTCAGTCTTTCCATATATGCCGTGTTTTCGAGGCCCTGGATTCTCCCAATCACAAACCTCTGTGTTTTCTCCAGTTTTTGCAGGTGTCTGATGAGGTACAGACAGAAGGGAGCCCTGTACTCAATTAGTGGTCTGATAAGAGTAGAGTACAGCAGAGCTGTGACCTCCCTGGTCTTAGATGTGACGGTCTTATTTATGAGGTGCGCAATGTAGAATGTGTGTCTCACTACTATGGACATATAATGATTGAAGTGTAGATTGCTATTAACATGTGTTTCCAAGTCTTGCAATACTGTGTTTGAGCGTAGAGGGGGCATTATGTATATCATAATTAGCAGAGGTATTTCATTACCAAAGGGGACAATGAGGCATTTTTAGCTTTAAGGTTCAGCCTGTGAGTTTGGCACCAATCATTTACATGTGTGAGCTCCTTTTGTAATATGTTAACATAGCTGAGGGGCTCTATATGATGGGGTCCAATTGACAGTAATCTGCAAACTTGGTAAGCCATAGGCCATCTTTGCCTGGACTTCAGAGAAATAGTTTTCAAACAGTTGAGGACCCAGCACAGATCCTTTTGATATTCCATTAGTAAGTGGTCTAATGCTGGAGGTGCAGTCCCCAACTTTGACAGTGTGTGTTCTGTTGGTGAGCCAGTTGGCTATCTACCTAGCAATGTATGGGTTAATTCCCAGATGGGAGATTTTCTCTATGATACCTGAATGGGGATACTGCCAAAGGTCTTCGATAACTCAACATAGGTGGTATGTCCTTTTATCCCTCATCCAGGTCTTTCGGGTCAGTATCAAAGAATCCACTAGGTTTAATAAGCAAGCTCTACCCTTGTCAAAACCAAAATGGGTTGGGTCAAGTGTGTTGAATGACACCTATGTCCCTGTGTCTCGGTTCCATGCTGATTCCTTCCCTAGCTTTGTAGATAAGGCTTTTTAGGTGTATGAGTCAATAGTTCTAGTTCTTGCATGTTACCAGATTGATGTGCATTGCATATCACACAGTTGAAATAATTTCTGTAGTCTAGGTGATATATGCGTGAAAAAACTACTGAGACACCAGGGTTGCAGTGCTTGGGTGGGAGCAACATGTGGCTGTATGCAAATATGTGACATATTGTTAGATAGGGCCTTCAGTTCATTTCCTAGATAGGAAATGGACAGCAAACAGCAATAATACATAATATATACTTTTTCATAGTGCAGTGAGCAGCAGGTTTCTGCAATGGCTGGCAAAGTGTTTGCATACGAGATGCACATTTTCAATAAATTCCATGTTTGTGTGTAGTTAAGCATTGGGCAAATGCAAGCCACATTGTGAAAATTATGAGAGTTAGTATTGAGTCTATGAAACACACCTGCTGCGCAACTGAATCTGGGACAGTAGGTGTAAATGCACTGACAAATTTTGTTTTGAGCACTGATGATACTGGGTCTGAATCCAGGTGTATCTAGCACTTTTAAAGACTTTTAAATAAACATTGATAATACAGTGACATGGATTCTTTATCGCACATGTGCTGCTGTGTGTTAGCATAGTGCATCGGGGCATTGTGCTGAGATAACCACAGCATTGTACCGCCGCTCACTGTTGCTGTGTATTGGTGCTTGATGTTAAACTCTGCCCAAACACAGAGCCTAAAAAGTGAAGGGATCCACTGCTTGTTCTGCTACTTAGGTGTGTTGTGTGTAATTCTATTTTTGACCAGATTAAAGGTGTTAAAAAGGGGTAGATAGGAAAGTGGTGAAATGGGGAGCAAGCAGAGGGAAGAACAAAGGGAAAGCAATAGAGGAATGTGAATAAATAAAAAAGTAAAAAACGTGGCTGTAGGTCAATTCAACACAAAAAATAATGTAAGAAAAAAGAAGGAGCTAACCGACACAGCTGGAAACCATATGTTTTAATATAACACAAAGATAAGCTATTTCATTCACTATTCTTCAGATCATAAAATCAAGCTAAAAACAATCCAATTAAAAAGCAAAACAGATTAGACTTCAACCAATATCAACAGAAAATAAATTAATAAAACAATCTCCTCACTCTTAAAACTGGATTTAAAGGCACAGAGCCATTCAAACAGAGCTCTTATCGGCTTGTAATGTAATAATCCACTTTATCTCAGCCTCCTCTGTAATGTTCACAATATTACCTCCCATTTTACTTCTATTAATTAATCGCAGTACCAAAAATGTAAAAGCATGAGTAGGATGCACAAATACATGCTTAGCAAGTGCATTTTGCAACTTGCCATTCCAGATATCTTGTATGTGCTCAAAGAATCCTTTCTTAAGAGAATGGTTGGTCTTTCCAACAGAGAAACAACAGCATGTACTGCAAATCACCAAATATATCAAGTTCATACTTTTATAGTCTGCCTAAAGTTTAGGTGCAAAGGTCTTTCCTGTATGTGGGTATATAAACAACTTATCAGGAGAGATAAAACCACTGGTTCTTCATAACCGGCAAGGAAAAGTACCCACCCTGTCAGACTTCAAAACCTTCCTATTGACAGGATCATAACATAACTGTCGTTTTAAAGAGAGGTTGAAAAAGTAACCACCCTGTCAGACTTCAAAACCTTCCTATTGACAGGATCATAACATAACTGTCTTTTTAAAGAGAGATTATTCCTAAAGCTGAAGCTCAGTTGCTCACCTACTATATGTTTAACTATCATCAGTCAATAAAATCAGACATTTCCTCTTGATCGCATCACAGACCAGATTAATATTACTTGAATAGGTCAATACAACTCTTGTCTTCTCACATGCATCAGAATTCTGTGGATTTCAGCTATCATTAATATCTTTTCTACTGGAAAAATACAGCTTAGCCTTACTACCCCTTAACCCATAAATTTCATCTGTGTTCATTCATCTCATGGATGCAGTAGCCCCTGTCCATAAAATCATCACATAATGCCTTAAGTGCCTGTGTATATTCAGCCTGATCAGAGTGCAACCTGGAAACCTTCATACATTGTCCTTTGAAAATGTTCTTATAAATATGCCCAGGATGCATACTCGTACAATGCAGGAGATGATTCTTCCAATAGCTCTTCCTTTATAAACAGGTGTCAATATGCCCATTCTCGTCCTTACATAAATGAACATTCAAAAAGTCTACAGTAGACTGTGAACAGTTAAGGGTAAATTTAAGAAAAGCAGTATTACTGTCCGAATAACAGACAAAATCATTGAGTGACTCAAATGAACCATCCCAGAAAAAAACAATAGCATCCACAAAGTGACTGTAAAATTTAATATGGAAGAGGAAACGATTATTACTCAAAACATGCTCAGCCTCCCAGTGTGCCATAACCATGTTAGTGTAGCTATTAGCATATACTGTGCCCATTGCTACAGCCATCAATACTGGGATAGACTCTGTCAGATTTCTTCTGAGCTGGAACAGTGATTATGATGGCAGGCAGATTAATTTAATTTGCACATTATTGGAGCTTATACTGAATAATGTGTTTATTTTTGATGAATGTTACTACCTTCAAAAGCTGGATGTCATGTTCAGATAGCAGCAGTGCATCTGACAGTGGGTGTGGACATGCCATTGCAACTCCTGGCAGAGCCACTTCTTGTGGCCGGAGGATGACAACGATGCACTACCACCTCTACCATGCATGGCTCACACCTGTCCGACATACCAAGACATAGAGATCGCACAGAGCGTTACTGTGTTCATGCAGACATTCACACACCTGTTTCACCTGGAGGACCCCTACAGACACACACACACACACACACACACACACACACACACACAACAGTTACATGATTCAGCCATACAGCTTCAAACTTAATTTGTCTCACTGGCTAGTTGTTGGTTTATCCAAATGTCTGCCTGCTTCTCTTCCTTACTCACACATGCTCACCAACTTTTTGTGTCAGCCTAGGCTTCCTGCTCCCCCAACACCCTGCGCAAGTGATGATACCTATACCATAACCCTGTTTTGTATCTTTTGGATTCAGTGATACATAAGCTTTGTATTTGATGCTCAGGGTGCATAGCTGACTTAGTGCTTAGTATATTTGTATTTGTGATGTTGAACTGGTAATTGTACCTCTTATATTGATCTTAAAAAGTTAGACAGTTAATAGAATCAAACATTTTCTATCTTTATTTTTAATGATTTTGTGATAGTTGTAAAGTCTAAAACTGAAATATGTATCAGTACTTTCTAACTTCTCTCTTTAATGATTTTCCAGTACAACTGTATGGTGCTAAACTGGAGGCATGCTGTGACCATCACTACTTTTGAGATGTATGACTGTGTGAATTTTTAATACCCGAGGCCAACTACTTAATAATGGACACAAATAAGTCAAATAAGTCTCTACTGTACAAATCTACCACCTTTTACTTGCTTACACCACCAAGTAACAAAATGCAAGGATATGCCAGTCATTCATATTATCACACAATACACGCCAAGTTCAACAGTTACCTTGTAAATCCAGCAGTTGCAACAGTTATAGTTCAGGGCTGACTCTGTCTGATGCAAGCAGTACACAGCCAATACATGGGAGGTAAAGGCTGTGACAGTTGCCTGGCATCAATATTACTATATGTATGTGTGTAGGAGGAAGTTTTAGGCCCTTAGGTGGTGAGTGACTGTACTATGCATTGTCTCTTATTCAATGAGAGGGCATATGGAGCATGCCTATGTCTGCTTACACCGACAGCAGCTTCTAGTTCCCCCTTTGACTCCTCATCTGCATGTAGCCATGGTGACCTTAGCATTGGTGGTGGGTTGTGTGCTGTTTCCCCTTGTTGATCCTACTGAAGCTGTTTTCTTGGTATGATGTTGTGTAGCATGGCACATACTGTCAATATTTCAGTACATGTCTGTGGATTGTACTGCAGGGCTGCCCCAGATGTTTCTAGGCCCTGGAACCATGACTTCAGCAACCCAAACACACGCTCTGTGATATTTCTGGTTTGAGTGTGTGCCTTATTATGGCATTCTTCAGCGGCTGTATGCGCATTTCTGATGAGCGTCATCAACCACAGTTCCCGTGCATAACCTGCATCCCCCCAGTAAATGACCCTGTGGAATATACCCGCTAGTGAATATCTGATACAGTTGGGAGGTGTGCCAGATATGTGAGGCATGGCAACTGCCTGGGTTATCAGCACACACATTCAAGATGATTTCCTTGGCATTACACATGACTTGGCAGTTAATAGAGTGAAAGCCCTTTCTATTAATGTAGAGCCTTCCCTGTTCCCCGAGTGGTGCCTTAATTTTTATATGTGTACAATCTATGGCACCCAGTACTTCAAGGTAGTGTGCTACAGGGTAGAACACCTGCATATGTCTGGCAATATTGTCAGGAGTATGGGGTAAATATATGTGGTGACTGGTTTGTTGGAGCATAGCATTCAGGAACTGATAGAGGATCCAGGATGGTGATGGCTGTGATACCCCCAGCGTGTCACCTATTGGTCTCTGAAAGGTTTCTGTAACTAAAATTCTAAGTGCTACACAGATCTTTGTCTCCACTGGTATTGGTTCCCCCTGGTTTGTCCTGGGTCTGAGTTGAGGGCAACAGAGGTTGCAGAGTTCCTTTAGTGTTTCCTATCCACCATGTAGCACTCTACAGTTCCCATGTCATGCAGATTGTGATAAGTTAAAGTGGATCTGAAAACTCTTCTCCTTCTTGGCCTTGGTCTATTAGCAGCAGCAGCAGCATAGACTTCAGCATGTTGCACATACACATGAATTAAAGCAACAGCAGCACCTAGCATTCTTTCTGTGTAGACTCCCTTCTGTGACTCCATTCCAGTAGGTTTTGGAATTCACAGGAAAAACCAGCACAGTGTTTATATGCTTTCTTTATAGCCTGTTGAATAGCTCCTTCATCTTGGATTGGTTGATTAGCGTACAATTATCTGCTTATGCTGTAATTAGCATGCCATGGTGTTTACATTGTTTGTGCAGCTGTTTGTGGCTCTACACAGCATGTAGAGGCGCTTACTGAATCCAAACCGATGCACTTCTGTGTGCATGTCACCATGTGCCTGTTGTGCCACGATGTACACATGGTGTAAATAGACCATGTAGGCTTTATTGAATCTGGCTGATATATATATTGTGGAACAGTATCGCAGAATTTATTTTTGAACTGATTTATTAATAGTCTGAAAGATGACTGCCTAGAAAGTTTGTTGCAAGTGCAGGAATTTTGGTAAGCCTAGGAAGATGTCTGTGCTCATGAGCACGAAAAAGGTGAGTACTAACATGTTACTAGTAATGTGCCCAAAAAGGCATGCAGCTCTGAAGTTGGCAGTATTTCCCAAGCCATATGGAACACATCACCTGTGATCAGTATCTACCTAGTACACCTGCAAGATTTAGCACAGATCAAAGACAAAATGACTTCCGTGCCATCAAATATGGTCTTAAATATATTTTAAAGCATTATAGTGGTCATGATAAATGTGACAGCTTGATACTAGCAGCTCAGTTATTACAGACATATTGTTCAGCCCCATGGTCAGCCTCACTCTGGTTACACTTCTATGTGTTTTCAAAGAAAACAGCAGTGCTGGTGATATGTCCCAACTAAAAAAATTGTAACTCTTTCTCTACCTATGTATTCCATGATCTAATGACTTTAAATAACTGCAGTCATTAATTTGTGCACTGGAACATGAAGACTCTAAGGTATTTGTATGTCCCCTGCTAAGTAATTCTTCTTATTGATGTTATTATGCTAACCAGAGATGATATCCTTACCCTAACTGCAGTGTACTATGTAGTAACGTAAGAGGATATATTAGGTTTAAAGGCCAAGGTATGTGTGCTAACACAAGACAGAAAACGGGGCTTGGAAATTCCAACAACTGCCACTTGCATGCGCCTGCATCATTTACATTATCTACATCAGGGGAGGCAAATTGTGCATTAGCAACTGTATCCACACAAGAGTCACTATCTAATAACACTTGCAGACCAACAGTCATTATACATTTTTTCTGAAAATACTTCAAGCGAGTATTTCTGGTTCTAGTATCCTCTAGAGTGTTTTAAGCACTAACAATACTTCAAGGGAAAATAAAAATATAGACTCCCATACTTGTAAGAATAACTGATTTGTCCTTTACAGAAAAAATACCTTTCCGGCAATTTCCAAAACTGAAACACCAAATGGGGAAAAAAGTAGACGTATTTACACTGTTTAGAAGACCAGCTATACTTTAATTTTACAAAGTTACTGACCTCTGGTAGCCTGTGGTATGCGGTACATATATATATATATATATATATATATATATATATATATATATATATACACACACACACACACACACACACACACACACACACACACACACACACGTGTGTGTGTGTGTATGTCTGTGTGTGTGTATAAATCAAAGCGTAGAAAAAAATCAAGCTAGAGTCTTCATTGTGTAATATCTTAAACCTCCTGAAAATATATACAAATGACACCTTAAAGACTTAAAGACATGCCAGTGTTTCAGCTACATAGCTTCTGAACACCAATGATGTTTTACTTTTTTAATTCTTTAATGGTGCATTCAAGCCAATAAAGCCAAAACCCTCTAGCTGCAGACATACTGCATTTTGACCTTTTTATGCACTCATTTTTACAACTTAAGTATCTTCTTTGGCTAATCGGAAAGAAAGACTTCAAACTCAAACCTGATGTCTATAAAGATTAGGATGCCTGCAAAATATCCCAAATAACATCCAAACCAAAGGGCAAAACATTATCCTTAGTCTTATGTAGTAACTTCTGATGATCTTAGATTGCTCTCTCTCTCTCTCAATATATATATATATATATATATATATATATATATATATATATATATATATATATATATATGTGTGTGTGTGTGTGTATCATTCCTTATGATCTTTACCAGTAATTATTCTAAAGACTATTCCATGCTTGGCTTAAAGGCATATCCTCTTTAACCACAACCTCTGTCTCATTTATATATATATATATATATATATATATATATATATATATATATATATATATATATATATATATATATATATATATATACACAGAGAGAGAGAGAGAGATAAAAGCAGCATACTGACTGAACCAGGGAGGTACACTACTGATTGCAGAAGGCGGTATATCAGAGAGTCTGAAGTAGGCAGGCAGTTTTAAGAAGGCAAACAAACAACCACAGAAACTGATAGGTAACAGGTGCATACAGAGCTATATTGGGGTTACCTCCCCTTAAGGAAGTAGCTTTCCTTATCCTGTATGTCTACAGATGATTATGTGGATCTCCACAAGGTTATGTGTAAAGCAAAAAACAAGACTTGAGAAGAGGCAGAGACAGTACCTAAAGATGGAAGTTCTGAAGTAGAAGAGAAATTATCACTGCATGTAAGAGTTATTCAGTTAAAGAGTTCCCACTGTGAGTGAGTAATTCACACTGAAAATGATGCTGGAATTTATCACATGGCAGGGGCGCAGAGAAAAAGAGAGAGAAGGTAGTCATCATACCTCTTATCCTCTTAGTGCAAGAAAGCTTGACAAACCCTAAAATAAGGGGGGGAGGGGGCAAAGGCACAAAAATAGGGACAGATTTTAAATACTGGTACTATAATCTTAGAAAGTTACTGGAATAATAGGATTTATGCTATCATGTATTTTCTGAAGGATGTGAAGTCTGAAACTCAAATATATGCCATTATTTAGTAACTTTAATCCTCAATGATTTGCCAGAAAGTCACAATTTGCATGATGAACAGACCAAAAATACTAAATACCCATCCAGCAAACCAGTATTATTTGAGCTAATTTTATCTAAAGTACTACCCTTTGAACTGAAACCTGTACCTTAGTGTGCCTAAAACAAAGCCATTGTGTGGAGACAAGCTTAGAGTAGCAAATTTCTGAGTTAAACAGCAGTACTATCAAATTTTAACACAGTCTTACCTAGTCTAGTGCCAAACTCCAGAGACAACCCAAGCAGACATCTGTATATCCCAGTCCAAAACCTACAGATCTAGACAACATGGAAATGCAGTTTCCAAATGCCTCTGCGGCCAGCTTGGTAGATATGGGTATCCTGAGACAATGTAGCCATTAGCTCGTGTTCACAGACAACCATTTAGTCCTTAAAGAAACAGACACAGTATGCAAGAGCTACATATACACAATTTCACTGGAGGCAAGAATCTCACATGCAAACAAGGCTGTCAAGAAAACACACACTACATCCACCACAAATAGTGTTCACCATAGACATATAGACCAACTTATGCTGAAGCACTAAAAAGTAATCTTCCTAAACCTCAAAGACCTCCTAATCCTATAAATGGCAACACATATCCTCAGCAATCTCAAAAGACGTTGGCCTAATGGTTAAGGTGTTTACCTTATAGACACAAGGTGCAGGGTTTGATTCTCACATGTGATAACTGGCTAGGCTTAAAATGGCCCAAAAGGGCAGTTAGCCTAGTACTAATCTATGAACCTATAAAAGCAGCACCAATCACCACACATATATCAACACCCATTGAAGCTCTAAGAGCAAAGTCTATTTGACAAGCAAAAACATTTCTCAGGGCTCTTGTCATAAAGGATTCCATGGTACAATGCACAAATGCCCCACTCACCAGACTGAACAAGGAGACGATAACTTATAGTTGCTTATCTGGAACTGGGATCTACCAAGCTGCACACACACACTCTAAAATCACTACACCACAGGTACCAGTATGATTCTATCATAGTCCATGTGGCCATTACTGACCCAAAACATACCTCCCTGGACTAAATGAAAAGAAGCATTATTGATCTCTCTGAATATGTGTCTCAGGCAGGTATATCTCTTTCATTGAGCAGCATTCTACCTTCACCAAGGATGATGCCACAGTAAGAACAAAAGATAACTGACTTCAATAATTAGCTTGGATTCTGGTGTCTTTCCAGAAAGATTCAATATTTGTCAGTATGGAAGGATGTGGTTAACAAACCATGTTGCTTTGCAAAGGATCATCTGCACCTGTCCCCTCTTGGCATCCAAATATTGCCTAAAATTTTATCCACCCCCTTAGGGACTTTTTATGCAATGTCAAACTGACAAACATACTAACATAGCAAATAAATCCGAGAGAAACCTAAAACTGTTAATTGCTCAAGTCTAGGAGCCTAGACAAGGAATCACACACCCTGCAAGCTTTATTCACTCTGGAGAATATAGCCATTACGGAGACATGGTTTAAATGTGCAGAAAGTACTCCAGCAGTGTAAGGCTTCAGTGCCTTCCACACATTTAGACTATCAGCTGCACAGACAGGAACAAAAGGTGAGGTTTCTATGTCTGCATTAGCAACAAGTATTCCTCTAAGTTGGCTAAACAGGACAATGCTGTTGAGTTTATATATTTGCAAATCACCATAGACAAAGTCCCATACAATATCCTAGCAGGTTATAGGTCACCTTCTATGTCTCCAGAATCACAAACCTAAACCTACTGGAGACACTCACTATTAAACCAAATACCCTATTCATGGGAGACTTTAATTAATGCTCTATAGACTAGAAAGCATACATTGCCTCAAACTCACAGGCATTTACGATTCCTGGACTTTATTAACACAAATACCCTTGACCAACTGGTGTGCACATCCACCTGATGTTCAAACATACTGGACCTGCACACCTAGCAGTGTCAATTGCTCAGTGGTGAAGTTGGAATCCAAAGCTGTCTCCTTCAAAATAAAAATCAAGTTGGAAATCCTAACAACCCTTGTAACAGTTAGGAACTATTCCAAAGCAAACTACATCTTATTAAGTGATAATTTGTCAAAATTCAATGCACCTCCTAACCCTGAGTTTAAAGCAATCTATTTGGAATTGTTCACAGAGACCTTGTACGACTATGCAAATGGCTGTATAAAAGCTGCTGCATCTACTAGAAGTAGGCCCAAAACAAAAACAAACTACACTGGTGGAATCCTAACCTTAATAGGGTATATAACATAAAAGTAATTGCTAAAATCAGGAAGATCAACTCAGCTCTCTAATTAAACCAAACAGGAAACTAAGAGGACTAATTAAGTCCAAAAACACCAATTACAAGTTCCAGATAGCTTCGCAAGTGAAAGACAACCACAAAGCCTTCTACAAATATGTCATTAATCTCAAAAACAGCACACTATAGTCAGTGGTGCCACCTTCATTGATCAGAGCAGCATAGCGAATTTGCTGGTTGATAAATTAATCTCAAACTTCACTCATCACTCTCCCCCATTAAATAGCTACTAGCATCACACCGCCAACTATTAGCAGGGAGCAGGTCCTGTTGGCACATATTAAAGCCAAAAACATAGCCTCAGAGGGCCCCAACAATATCCCAGGATGTCTTCTAAATAGCTTGAAACATCACCTATCAGGAACATGAGTCACTTTTCAACTGTAGCCTCAAAACAGGCTTTTGTACCACAAGAATGGAGGACTGCAATGGTTATCCCATGTCACAATGGTGGACCATCAACAGACTCTGGAAGCTACAGACCCATTAGTCTGACTAGTCAAATATGCAAAGCTATGGAATGTATTATCATGGAAATGATCAGCAAAGATATCAAAGCAATGGATGAGGGCAAAATGGTTCACACTGTGTACCTTGACCTGGCCAATGCATTTGACACAATCCCCCACTCGGGCATTGTTGACAAACTTAAGAGGTTGGGTATAAACCCTTATGTCACCCAGTGGATAACCAGCTGGTTCACAGACTGGACCCAGGAAGTTAGAATTGGAGAATCCACCTCTACAAAGAGGCCAGTCAGAAGTGGATTCCCTCAGGGATCGGTCCTTGGACCTCTCCTTTTTGCCATTTACTTCTCTGAAGTCAAGGCCAAGGTCAACGGCATCCAGTTGATTAAATTTGCAGATGATTGCAAATTAGGAGCTGTCACTGAATTTCCCACTGATATAAATGTTCTGCAGAAAGGGCTGACACAGACAAACAACTGGTGCCAGTGCCATGGACTAAAACTAAATCCCAAGAAATATATAATAGTATCTTTCGGGAAGTCATTCCCCCCTGGTGACTAACATATTGACAACACCCCCCCAAGAGTTGACCCAGTTGTTAGGGACATAGGGACAGGCATAGACAGTAATCTAGCCTTTGACCATCACATGTCTACAGTAGTGAGGAAATCATTCTATGCTGTGCAATTTATAAGCAAAGGTATGACATCTAGGTCCACGGAAGTCATTGTTTCACTGTATTTGTCATTCATCAAACCTATCATTGAGTACAATGTCCCCTTTGGTAAGTACCTAACCAGGCAAATCCAACAACTGGAACATCCACAGAGGTTCATCACTAAAAGCATACAGAGGGTCTGTATTCCATCTCCTATGGGCTCTTGAGGGGAGATCTATGCCTGGCATATAAGGCGTTGTCAGACCATACACTGATAGACCTCCTGCATAGCCACAAAACAAACAGCACCAGAACTTTGTGTTCTTGAGACTTAAACCTTGCCTATGATATAAATAGGACTTGCTGGAGAGGCGGGTATATATCCCAGAGACTATCCCTTCTCTGAAACAGGCTTCCCATCCATGAGAAGCAGAGCTCCTCCATAACTCAATTCAAGTATAACTTAGACAATTGGATGGGGAACAGGAAATTCATCCCTGGTTTGGTACCAGTGTCTCTAATGAATATAGACAGCCTGTAAATGGTTCATCTCCCAGGCCCCTGCTTGTAAATGTTTAATGTCCCAAGCCCTTGCTTACACTTATCAAAGGTACCATAATTTCTCAGAGATTTGGGATGCAAGGCTAGGCTTAAAAATGTCCTTGTTGTTGTTAGCCAAGGAAACATCTATGAACCTATAAGCAACATTCAGACACTGGACTCACCCCAGTTTGGCTTTGTTATGGGAAGGTCATGCCTACCAAAACTGGTATACTTCTTTGAGAAAGTCACCAAAGCAATGGATGAGGGGAAAATAATGCATATTGTCTACCTGGACCTGGCTAAGACATTCAGTACAATACCTCACTTGGGTATAGATGACAAATTCACTGAATTGGGCATAAACCTCCATATAACTTGCTGGATTGCCAGCTGGCTCAAAGACAGTACCCAGGAAGTCGGGATTGGTGACACCACCTTCACTAAGAGACCGATTACTAGTGGGTTACTTCAGGGCTCCATGCTGGGACTACTCCAATTCTGTCTCTGCTTCTCAGAGCTAAAGGCTAATGTCAAGAGCTTTTGGCCAACAAAGTTGTATGATGACTGCAAATTGGGAGCTGTGACAAATTTCTCCCATGACACAAACATCTTACAAGGCAGTCTAACATAGACAAATGACTGGTACCAAAGTCCTGGATTAAAACTCAATGCCAAGAAATGCATTAGAGTACCTTTTGGGAAAATGGCCACCCAAATTAATTACTCCATCGATAAACTCCTAAGTGTTGACCCAGCAGTCATGGATCTGGGAATATATGTAGGCAGTAATTTGGCCTTTGACCAACATGTGGATAAGGAAGTAAGAAAATCATTCTATATCACCCAACTTATAGGTAAAAGCATGGCATCCAGGAAAGTCATACTGTAATTTTATTTGACCGTTATCAGACTCTTCATCGAATACAGTGCTCCCTTCAGTGTACCTGACCAGACATATGCAACATTTGAAAGGCCACAAAGCTCCTTACCAGGGAAATCCAGGGTATAAACACATTCTTTTATATGAATTGTCTTAAAGTCCTACCTCTATACATTGTCTCTTACAGGTTACTGAGAAGCAATCTATGGCTGGCATACAAGGCATCCTCAGATAAAGCTGTGATGGACCTTTCACACATCAACAAAGTAAACAGCATCAGATCCACTAAATTCAAAAATTTAATTTTGTTTGTGAGATAAATAGGATATGTTGGCAAGACAATATGTGTCTCAGGGGATCACCATGCTCTGGAACAGGCACCCTGCCCCTGTTTAAGTGTAGCCTTTGCCAATGGATGGGAAATTATAAATTCAGCCCAAGTCCAGCCTCCTTTCTAACAGACAGAGACAGGCAGTAAATATTCCCTGACTAACATACTCTACCCCCACAATAACCTTTACAAGCTTTCTAACATACCCCCTCCTAGTAAACTCTCACAACATATAAGGAAGCAATTGGGTTGGCTTGCACTGCTAGGCTTATAAAGGGGGTCTATATCATATGAGCGACTCACACAAATTGCGAATGCTCATAATATCAAACATACCGGACCTCAAAGTGCTTTTTCTGAGGTCACGGTACAGTGAAGAATGGGATATTTGCCCTTTCCTCACTGTAGTGCGATTTCAGAGTTGGAATACATATTTAGCAGGGGGTGTTGGGGGTGCAGCCCCCCACAATAGAAAGTTCGAGGTCTGGTACATTCAATATTATGAGCGTTCGCAATTTGTGCGATTCGCTCATATGATACTGACCCTATAAAGGACCTGGTGTTTGTTAGCCTAGTATATACCTATGAATTCCAGCATTAAAAACAATTGACTATTTGGAATGCATACATACACACACACACACACACACACACACACGCACACATCCACACACACAATTCTGAGATTTCATAAACTCAAGGAAAATCCTAACTCACCTTCTCACTTTTCTGCAAGCTTAGTTGTCATAACAGCATACTGGTGATCTTTAGGATTTGACATTCTGAGTGTCAATCATATATCTGGTAGCAAACATAGGGCTTTCATTGTTAACTAAAACTGCAAACCGTATGTCAGACATGAATGCAGAAAGGTCTAATAAACTTTCACCTGCAAACAAGGAAAAATATGCTAACATTTAGATTGGTTTGTTTCAAATGTTTTGGAAATGGGCACATAGAAAAGTACTGTATAGTCAGTAACATCAATTCTTTAATATGAAAACTGTTAATACTAGCCAACAAGTTCTACAATAAAACATGCCTATGAAATGTTATAATGCTAAACTTTTAACTACTGGAAGTGTAGAATCTGCTTTTTGTCATGGCGCTGTACTTGTTAAATGCAATACTGTAGATGAGGGAAAAGGAATATGAGAATCGTTGCACTCAGGGAGCAGAATAATATTTGTTAGCTTCTAATATGTGTGTTCCCTGCACTGAGAATGAAATGGATCCATTGGGATAAGTGATCCACCCCGGTTAACAAATTCAAAATTAAATAAAATAGAAAAAAAACTGCAAATCAGAAAACTGAAATAATATCTGTGCATATAGATAAAAGGGAATGCACAACAACAAAAAAGCAGAATACAAAAAAAAATTTTGGTAAGGTGATGCACGCACTAGTTGTAGTGGCTAATCAAACACATGATCTGATAACTGGTTAATACTTTTCCCAGTTCAGAGAGTTACAGAAGGGATGGAAGAAAAGATCAGACAGATATGTTCCTAAAGATAAAGAGCATAAGTAAAGAAAAACAGGTGTTGTAGTAAAGTCCATAAAAAGAGCTACAACTTGGCTGTGGGTGGGACTTTAGATAAATCTAATACTGAGTCTTCAAAATACACCAGTTTTGGAAGGCATGATGAGCAGTTAGCAGCACTGTTTTTTAGCTCTGCTTCATTTGAACATCTCTTACAGGATTTTTACAAAAAACTCAACTAGAATATTTCAAAACTTGATATATTTATAGTTGAACATCTGCTGAAATATTCATTACAAAAAAATAACATGTTTGAAGCTCTTTTAATTGCTTTTTCCTGTCAAGAAACTAGAAACAACTAATTGTCTCAGAATGAGCCACTCTAAGCCCAGTGTACAGGACAGTGCAACGAAAAAAGATATACAAGCTATACTACGTAACATAAATTCATTATCTGTAAAGATAAATACATTAGAAAGCAAAATGGGCACTTTTAAAGAGGAATATATAAAACAAGTTGAAGTGCTGAGTGAATCTCTTAAGCAACAATCACCACAAATCTCAAATATAGAAAAGACAATGTTTGATTTTGATGGAAGATTACTTAAAAATGGGAATAACACTGAATTTCTTCTGAAACAAAACAACTTGTTCTGGAAAATTATAGAAGATTTAGAGAACAAATACATCAGGATTTATGGGATTCTTGAAAAATAAGAGAGAGACTGTATGATTCAATTCCTTAATACCTGGCTGCCTAAAACTTTAAACCTTCCTGAAGTTTTTTCTTTTGACATCAAAAGAGATCATAGATCACTTTCCAATTTTTTTTTAAAAAACACCTTCACCAAGATCAGTAATCATAAGAATTTTTTCAAGTCAAGATAAGGATTTAGTCTTAAAAGCTGCTTGGACAAATATCCAGTTAAAATTAAAGAACATACTAAAAGATTTAACAATGACTATTCAATACAAGTGATGTCAAAGAGAACAGTATGTGTACCACTTGTTAAAAGCTTAAAGAAAAACAATATTAAAGCACAAATCTTGTCCCCATCAAAAACAAGGGTTCATCTTCCACAAAGAAAGAAGATTTTTAACCCCTTGGAAGATGCAATTTTTTTTATACAGAAAAATAAAATCCTATAAAAAAACAGAAGAAATGGACTGGAATCTATCAACTTCTTTGAAGAGAAATGCAGCAAGAAATAGCTGGCTAATTAAAGACAAAAATGGTAAAAACCTGAAGGACAAATAAAATCAATGTATTTCATGGTTATGAATTCTTACTAATTTAAAGAAGTGTTTGAATATTTATTAACAGGTGCTGAATATTAGTTTTTACAAGGTAAATCATTTATTTATTTATTTCCCTACTTCAAATGGTTACTAATTCCCTTTTTAAAATGTTAGAGTTTGATTCTTTTGGCTAATTATGAAATTAAAACCACTTATTTTCATTTAAAGTTTAAAAGGTTAAACTATTCATTTTATTTTAAGTTAATCATTATTATGATGAAACTTATGTTAGGTGGCACATTTTCTGATATCTTGACATAGCTGAGTAGTGTACTATTAAATATACTACAAGATGCAATAAATTACATTAAAGAGGCATGTTAAGTTACTTTCTGAGTTCTTAAAGTGGTCCAGCAGTGTGCTACTGATAGTATACTTGACATGCAATAGGAAAGTTATGCTGTGTTATAAACAAAATATAAAAAAATATAGTTTGTTACATATACAGAAGTTATTATTGGAATGTTAAAAAATAATTAGAGTAAAATTCACACTTTTACAAGTTAAACCTGGATCAAATATAACTCTCAATCTTTTAATGGAAGTTTATATGGTGTGCCTCCTTTAAAAATGAAAATCTGCTTTATATTAAACATCTCATACAAATAGTGCTTACTAAATCATTAAATGTTATTTCTTTAAATACAATGGGTTTTTAGTGGTTAAAATACTTTGAAATGTTTTTTTTTTGTTGTTGTTGATTTTATTGGTTTGGGGGATTGATGTGTAATGTAGAGGTGGCTTGGATTCACTTGCAAATATATTTTATGTGAATTATAACTGAGACACTGTTAATTTTCAAGCCCTTATAATGATAACCAGTATGGAACAACTTAGAGTCATAAGCACTTCTGTGATGCTGTGGGAGTTCTGAAAATGCTAAGAACTGTCGAGGTTACTTCTTCCTGCCTAAAAGTAAACAATCATAATATTTTGAATCGAAAGAAACTTTGCACAAGATGCTAAAGATAATCACAAGGCTTTCTTTAGTTATGTCAGGAACCTGGGTGGCAACTCCCAGATATGCTCTGAGTTAGTTCAAAATGACAAAAAATACACTGAACCCACAGACATTACCAACATCCTGGCAGACAGGTTAAGTGCAAACTTCTCCCCCCCCTTCCCCTCCCAAAAGAGCAAATGCCTATCCCAACAGAGTGTAGCCTCCCTGACATCACAGATCCGCAGGTGAGAGCTGCCCTCTCCAAAGCAAAAAACACATCATCAGTGGGACCGGACGGTGTCCCGGGCTATGTCTTACACGAACTTCAAGAAGAACTGAACCCTCACATAAAGTCACTGTTCAATCTCAGCCTTACTACAGGATAGGTACCCAAGGAATGGTGTACAGCAACAGTGATCCCACTCCACAAAGGTGGTGCCACAACGGACCCCGGAAACTATCACCCTATAAGCCTGACTAGCCTGGTCTGCAAAGCTATGGAGCGTATCATCATGAAACTCATAAACAAAGACATTGGGAACCTCCAAACACTGGATCCTACCCAATTTGGCTTTGTTAAGGGCAGATCTTGCTTCTTGAACCTGGTCGACTTCTTTGAAACAGTCACCAAGGCCATAGATGAAGGGAAGGTAGTCCACACAACCTACCTGGACCTCACAAAAGCCTTCGACACAATACCCCACTTGGGCATCATAAATAAGCTCACCAGCTTAAATATCAACCCTTATGTCACAAGATGGGTTGCAAACTGGCTCAGGGATAGAACCCACATGGTCAGAATTGCAGGTGCCATGTCAGACTCTAAACCAGTTACAAGTGGCGTCCCACAAGGCTCAGTCCTGGGACCTCTCTTGTTCGGTATATATTTCTTTGAGGTACAGATTAACATGGGAGGACTATGGCTGACCAAGTTCGCAGATGACTGCAAACTGGGTGCCATAATCGACTTGCTGACTGACACAAGCATCCTCCAAAAGGGTCTCACAGAGACGGATAACTGGTGCCAGAGCCATGGCCTAATGCTAAATGCCAAAAAGTGCATAGTCATCCCCTTTGGGAAAAACAAAGTGCCCACAAATTACCACATAGGTGGTAATCCATTAAGTACGGAAGAAGTAATTAGGGATTTCAGGACCCAAGTAGACAGCAATCTCTCCTTTGACAATCACATTGCCAAAGTGGTTAGAAAGACCTTCTATATAGCCCACCTTATCATGAAAGGGTTCAAATCTAGATCAAGAGAGGTCATTGTGCCCCTCTACTCATCAATCATCAGGCCCATAACTGAATACAATGCCCCATTTGGGATGTACCTTACCCAACAACTGCAGCAACTGGAAAGACCCCAAAAGTACCTCACCAAGAGGATCAAGGGATTCAAACAGATGCCCTACGCAGTTAGGCTAGAGAACCTCCAGCTCTACTCAGTTGCTTACCGCCTACTCAGAGGTGATCTGTGCCTGACGTATAAAGCCATGTCCAACCCAGAATTAATGGACATGCTCCACCTCAGGAAATCCAAATCCCTTAGAGCTACACACTCCAGGGACTTAAACCTCAGTACAGAAATAAATAGGACATGCTGGAGGACAGATTCATATCCCAGAGGCTCCCCTCACTCTGGAACAAAATCCCAATCCATGTTAGGCAGAGTCCCTCAATGACCCTCTTCAAGAGAAATCTTGACGAGTGGATGGGAGATCGTAGGTTTACCCCTGGGATCTCTTCTGTGTCCCTACTAGACAGAGGCACAGTAAACTAACCTCAAAAGGGCTATCTTCTGTGACCTACTATACAGAGGCACAGTCAACTAATCTAAAAGGGTGGTGAAAGCCAAACACACTCTGGCTAGGCTTATAAATGCCCTAGGGCAGATAGCCTAGTATCAACCTATGAACCTATATGCTAAGATGTCAAAGAACACATTTTAGATAATAAGCAAAAGATGGCGAATTGAATTCTAAACCATTGTTAGTTATTAAACAGTTCTGAATGCTTTCAGCATACCAAAAGGGTAGTTTATATACTAACCTATAGAAAGACACTTTTGTTAAAGTAATTAGGATTGCATTTCTCTGTTATTGTCTCTTTTAATGATAACAAAACTTAATATCGCAGAACAATTTATTATAGACAGTTTTAATCTTAAAAGGGAAGATTTTTAGATCTTTGTTGAAATACTATTAGACATAACATTTAAGAAAACAATCTGACTGACTTTAACAGTAGTGTGGGATTAAAGAGTATCAAATATATAAGGGTAAATATATATGTTCTATTATATGATATTCTACACTAGGATTATAGCTAAAATATAGAACCTAGGAATACAGTAATAATACAACACATCGTTTACAAACAGAACTAGAAAGAGATCACAATAAGTAAATATGTATATAAAGAATAAGAATATGTCTACAAGGGTGGGAGATTGGCATACTGGTAAAGCTGTTCATTTTATAGGCCCAAGGTGCAGGGTTTAATTCTCACATAGGATAATTGGCAGCACTTGGGCTGACACAAAAGGGTAGTTAGCCTGGTATTAATTTATGAACTTATGATCCTATGAACAATTTTATACCTACTAAATAAAATAGAAAAAATATAAATTGGCTGACCTATAAATTGATAAATATGAAAAGAATAATTGACATCCTCCTTATAGTAGACCAATATATCTATATCTATCTGTATATATTTATATATATATATATATATATATATATATATATATATATATATATATATACACACACACACACACACACACACACACACACACACACACACTCACACACACACACAGGTCTACTTTACATGGTCGACTTTTCACAAAGTCGAATTTCATATGGCCGAGACCATATGACCGACTTTCGGAAAGCCGACCATGTAAAGTAAACACAACGAACACTTACCTAAAAGCTGTTAGCAGAGGGGCTCCACCCCCCCTGCACCCCCATGGGGGGCTCTATCCCCACACCCCCTATAACTTAAATATACCAACTCTGAGATCGCACTACAGTGCGGAAGAGGGAAATTTTCCCATTCTGCACTGTATGGAGATAGCGGTTCCCCATGGTCGGCTTTTCAAAAGTCGATAATATGGTCTCGGCCATATGAATTTCAACTTCGTGAAAGGTCGATCATGTGAAGGGGACCCATATATATATATATATATATATATATATATATATATATATATATATATATATATATAAAAGAAATGGAAGAGAGGTCAAACTACAACTTTGAAAACTGAAATAAACAAGCTGGACAAACAGATTAAGCATAGTGTGAGACAAGTTTAAGAAACATTTAAGAAATTTTATATAAAGATATTGAGCATAATAGGAAACCTTTCTATAGATACATAAGATTTGGAAGGAGTAAAGACACACAAATTGATAAACTGTGTGCAGATTCTAAAAAATTATTCTCAGACATAACAGATTATAGATATATTTACAAAATCTTATGCAAAGCAGTTTGGCTCCACAAAAGGGGTGATATGTTGTCCTAGTGACATCCAGGTAACCCCAGATACTGGAATCAAATTTGATTATATTGAAAAAGAACTGTGCAAACTGGATCCAAACAAATCACAGGGAGGAGACAGAATTAGTAACAATGACCTGAGAACACTTCAGCAAGAACTTACACTACCATTATATCTATTATTCACTAGGTCATACAAATATGGGGAGATTCCTCAGGACTGGAGACATGCACTTATTAAACCTGTCCTTAAGGGAAAGGGGAGTAGGACAAACCCTGAATCATATAGACCCTTAAGTCTACTTTCATGTTGTGGAAAATTAATGGAGAAGGTAATATTGGATAGGTTATTGTCAGAACTGGATAGGTTGAGATTACAAACCATATATCAACATGCATAGGTTGAAAATAGATCTAGTACCACCTGTAACATGATGTTCTATAACAATATAATAAAAGCTATGAATGAAAAATTGTGTTGGTAAGTAATTTATATAGACTTAACTTCAGCATTTGACAGGGTCATACACAAAACACTGATCAATAAATTAGTACAACTAGGTATTGATGTACTCTTGATAAGATGGATAGCTGCATGGCTTACAAATAGGACTTGGAAAGTATCATACAGCAACTGGAAAGGTGAAATCCTTGGTTACAGTCAAGGTGTCACACAGGGCTCTGTCCTAGGCCCTTACATGTTTAGATTGTATCTTTCAGACCTATCTTTTTCATCTGAGGTGTTCTACAGTCTATACGCAGACAATCTGAAATTGGGTAAACTGATTACAAGTGTTACAGATAAGGCGTGTCTGCAAAATAACTTGACTAAATTGACCATGTGGGCACAGGAGAAAAATATGCTGATAAATACATCAAAAACTAAGCATATGAGATTTGGGAGACATAAACTGAAAAGTGAATATTTAATACAGCACACAGTGATTGAAACTGTAGACTCATTTAAGGACATGGGTATATGGGTAGATTCAGCTATGAGTTTTTCTAATCATATCAACCAATTGGTTAATGATTGTTATAGAATTTAGGTTGTATAAAAAGATTTATAAAGTCTAGGAAATTAAAAACAAGTGAAGTCATTGTTTGTTAGTTACATTAAACCCATCCTTGTGTATGGAGTAACAATATGGAAACCCTATAAGAATACAACCATGAGTAAACTGGAAAGAGTACAGCAGAAATATACCAAGGGCATCCATGGATGTGAAAATATAAGTTATTATGAAAGACTAAAATATCTGAACTTGTACTGTGGCTCTTACAGGTATCTAAGAAAATATCTTATTCAGTTATATAGGGCATGTAGGGACAACTACCTCTGGGAATACTTGGGGTTATTAAAAAGTACTAGAGAATCATCAGACAACCTGTGTAGGAGATTCTATATGAATAAGAAGTGAACTAATTGGTTCTCTGACATAGTAGCCAATGCATGAAACAGACTACCAAATTAAATTAAAGCAAGCACTAGTTTAGATATTTTTAAGAACACCCTGGACACTTATTATGGTAACAAGTGTTTTGGTATATTGGCAAGCTAGAAGGGCATTTATACCCATGCTCATACCTCTCAAGTGTACCTCATTATGAGGAACATACCTCATTTGGGTTCTTAAAAAGTTCATGTTCCTCAAAGTTCCTCAATGTTCCACATTGAAAGACTCTGTCACACATTCAGTGTTAGGAATTTTTTTAAGTGAAATCCATGGTAAATAGAAATTAATCATATTAATTCATTAAAAGATCTTCTTTATAAGTAAAACCAGCATATTTTAACCATCCTATGGCCTTCCTAGATGAAGTTGTTAGTAGGCCATTAGTATGTGTTCCACATTTTGCCCATTTGTTCCACATTATGAGTGCTAGTGTTCCTCATTTTGGAGATGGAAGGTTGAGAGCTATGCCCATGCTTGAAATATTTGTATGTATGTATATGTATGTTTGTATGTATAAAGATAATATGAGGTACAAAGAAAGATGATTATAGAGATTTTCAGTTTGGTCAACTTATAATAAAGATTCTGAACCCCTGTTTAACTTTTATTAGACATAATAACTCACTGACATGATTTTTTTAAGATGATACATCCTAAAAATATGAGACACATTAATATGAATCAGAAGCATGAGCTAAGCATTGTTAGTCTAATGGAGAGTTTGAGAGGTAGTTTGTTTGTCTTTTCCAACAAACTAGGATTATGGTATTCTATGGTAGAATGTTTTAGGGTTATATCATTAGGTCATTTTTTATTTATTTCAAATGTTTTGTCCACAGTTGAAGATTTCATATTGTTATATATAAAGTATATAATAAGTTCTTTACATAAATGTGATTTCATTTGTAAAGAAATTGAAAACACTGTTATCTGTCTTAGCATGTATGCCAGGAGATGTGTGTGTATTCTCAGATTAACTTGTATTGTATGCCAGCATGTCTAATTGTGAATATGTAAATAGGTTTTAAATGTTAAGTATTTCCCTGTTTACATAGAATGTTGAAATAATCTATCAGTGTTTTGATGCATTTCTAATTGTGCATGTTTAAGAGGGACACTCTAATGTATTGTGGAGAATCAGCTGAACAGTGAAAGATGTCATTAGAATGTTCCTGGTTACTAAGTGATTATTTAAACAGTTGATTGACAGTTTTATAAAGTACAGTCAGTTACAGTGCTGTGCAGTCAGTGGATACCCAGAAAAGAGAACTCACCAAAAAACTGTAAGCTTGACATGACATTGCTGTTATGTATTGGTTTAGATCAGGGACAGTATTTTTAGTTAGATTAGGAAAGCTTAGTTATTAAGTTAGAGTTTTTATAGAATAATGGACTCCTATCCTGCAGTTTAATTTTACATTTATGGTGATTGAGTTCTGGTGTTTATTGAAAGCTATTGATTTACATTCTTGTAATCATTTTACTTATTATTAAATGTTTTCTCATTACTTTACATTGTGGCTGGAAAACATTAGAGATTAGAGAGTGCTTCTTTAAACTAACACCTGAAGCATACAGAAAAAAGTTTTGTGAACACAGATGCAAGGCAGATGAAAGTGTATGTGATTATATTGCTGACTTAAGTACTTACACAAATGGGTGAGGGGGTGTCAGTTCACCACTTTTGAGGGACTGGCAGACCTTATTGTGAGGGAACAAGCCCTCAGTACTTTGCGTGATAATATGAGAGTCTGATTAGCAGACCATGAGTGCAACTCTGCAGAGGAGTTGGGGAGAAAAGGGGATCTCTACTTGGCAAACAGAGCACCACTGCATAGGAAAGGGATACCCAGTGCTGTATATGTACATAAATGAACCCACGGGAGGGCAGTCTAAACCACTTCAACAGAGTAGACCAGTAATGGGGGAAACTACAAATCCAAGTGCAGGGTTAGGGATTAGATGTTTCAAGTGTACCCAGAGGGGACACATATCAGTCAAATGTCCATTGAGGCAAGGTGAAAAGCAAAAGATGAGAGCCAGCAAGGGTTGGTGACAAACTGCCAATGGTAAGTTGTTTAGAAACAAACGGGATACCAAATTATCACCAAAATATATATCCCATCTTAGTAGATGGTAAACAGGTAACTGCTAAGAGGGACATAGCTTCTGATATAAACATTGTGAGGCCTACAGTGGTTAGAGAAGAGCAGTACTTGCTTGGGCAGTCCACTCCAGTCAGAGCATTGGGAGGGGCCCCATTCCAAATACCTTTGGTTAGGTTTCATCTTGACTGGGAGGGTGGAAGAGGAAGCAAGCAAGGTGTATTTCAGGATATTCCTTCAGATGTCCTGATAGGGAATGACTTTGATGATTCAGTACTTGTGTATATGCAGTGACACGCAGTCAGGATTGGAGAAAGTCATGTTGGTTCAGTAGGCTGGGAAAGAAGTAGACAGATCTCATACCTGAAGCTGGGACTGGTGTGGTGTCTGTTTCAGAGACGGTACTATCTGGTAGCAGTAAGTCTGAATCTGAGCCACAGATGTTGATGGGTACTGATGTTCCCTTGAACATGATGAATGTGAGGATAGAGGTGAGTGGTGGTACCCAGAGTGACAGCAAGGTACAGCTGTCAGAAGTTACTAAACTTCCTGTGGAAGGGGAGTTTGTGTTTGAGAATATTCCTGCAAATGTCCTGATAGGGAATGACTATGATGATATAGTGCCTTGTGTGCATGCAGTGACACATAGGCTGGAAGACAGGCATGTAGGTCTGGTAGTCTGGGAGAGAACCAGACAGATCTCATACCTGAAGCTTGGACTAATGTGGTGGCTGTTTCAGAGAAGGTGCTATCCTGTAGCAGTATGTCTGAAAGTCAGCCTCAGCTGCTGGGTGATACTGATGTTCCCTTGGACATGGTAACTGGAAGGACAGAGGGGAGTGATGATACCCAGATTGACAGTGAGGTACAGCTGTCAGAAGATACTAGGCTTCCTGCGGAAGGAGACCTTGGGAGGATCACAGATGTATAGATGTGACATGCTCAACTTATGGACCCTACATTATAAAGCTTGAGGGAGATGGATAAGGAAGCACCTGAAGTTCAAGGAAGAGGGGAGTCTGTATATGGGAACAAGATCTTTTGTATAAAGTGTTAACTCCTAAGGGAGGGCTGGAAGGTGACGTAGTACACCAGTTGGTAGAGCCTAGTGCATACCATCTGCCACTTCTAGCTATAGTCTCTGATATTCCTTGGAAAGGGGATATTGAGCCAGAGAAGGAAGGTTTGCTGTATAGAAAGTGGACCCCTAAGGGAGGCTGGAAGGTGAGTTAGTAAGGCAGTTGGTAGAGCCTAGTGCCTACCATCTGCCACTTCTAGCTAAAGTTCTTAATATTGCTTTTGCAGGTAATATTGATATAGAAAATGTGGCAAATGCTTTGCTATAAATTTTCAGCAGATTAAGTTTTCCATGGGAAATACTGACTGACCAAGGTGCCAACTTCATGTCAGGCCTGCTGACTTCTCTGTGGAAGTGTTGTGGGGTGAAACATTTAAAGAACACTCTCTACTATCCCCAGACTAATGGTCTTGTGTAGATGTTAAATTCGACACTGAAGACTATGCAATGGTCATTTGCAGACCAACATGTGAGAGTAGTCCTGGATAGATTAAGTAGGGCAGGGTTAACCATTAATCTCAGTAAGTGTCAAGTGGGTATGGCAGAGGGCACTTACTTAGGACACAGAGTGGGAAGTGGTAAAATTAGGCCAAAACCTGTCAAAGTAAAACCTATTCAGGAATGACCAGTTCCTGTTAATAATGAACACGTGAAAGTATTTCTGGGGACAGCAGGGTACTATAGGAAATTTGTGCCCAATTACAGTACGATAACTGCACCCCTTACTGACCTAACTAGGAAGAGTAAACAGGACAAGGTAGTGTGGACCACAAATTGTGAACAGGAATTCCAAGAAATTAAAAAGATTTTGGATGGACCCTCTGTGTTAGCCAGCCCAGATTATAATAAAGAATTTATTGTGCAGGTAGATGCTTTAAATTATGGGATGGGGGCTGTGCTCAGCCAAGTTTTCTCAGAAGGAGAAAAATGTTGCAGTGTGTTTAATAATGCTAAGGCAAATGGATTGCCTAGGAGAGGTGTGGGTTGATATTCCCAGGTAGATCCATTTTTCTCAAGCATTGGTTTTGAAGGGCCACTTGAAAATCTTGCTCGAGTCATAAGGGGGGAGAAAAGTGAAGAAATTGAAAACACTATCATCTGTGTTGGCATTCCTGGCAGGAGATTTGTGCATATTCTCAGATTAACTTGTATTGTATGCCAGCATGTCTAATTGCAAATATGTAAATAAGTTTTAAATGTCAAGTATTTCCCTATTTACATGGAATTTTCAAAGAATCTGTCAGTGTTTTGATGCCTTTCTAATTGCACATGTTTGAGAGGGACATTCTAAAATAAAGAAAAATACACAAAATCATTGCTGAAAGTTTATTTTAACAGAGAGGATGAATCTGCTTCTGGAAATGTTAATTCAAATGTTTCTCTTAATACTGTTGATTTAGATGAAAGTTTATTAAATCTATCTGTGTATGAGAATGAAGGAGTCGAATTTTATGAATCAGATGAATTAACTGATGAAGTGGAAAATGTTAATGTTTATCATACTGGATATGGGAAGCTAGTTGTGCCACATTTTATGAATAACAACAAGTTCACACCCAACATTCATGTACCTGCCATTTCGGTATTTTTAAGGTTCTCTTTAAAGAAATTGTTACAGAATTTAATGTATTTAGTAAAGAGAGAAAATGTTATAATTTGAGTAAAAATGAATGGTTGGCTTTGAAGGCTTTAAAAAAATGCAAGACCAACTATATATTTAAATGTGCTGATAAAGGTGATAACTGGGTTATCATGGAGAGAACGGATTATTGTGATATGGTTCATAATTTGCTGAAAAATGGTGAAGAATATAAACAGTTAGACAAAGACCCTACTACATTATTTAATGATGAATTATTATTTTTGTTGGAAAGAGGCGAACGCCTTGGTTTTTTTGAGCACAAAGATGTTTATAGATTGTTCATAAGGAAACCTGCTATCCCCATTTTGTATGCCCTGCCCAAGGTACATAAAAATTTAAATAAACCTCCAGGCAGACCAATAATTTCGGGGATAGGTTCATTTTTGAACAATGTTAACATTTTTTTAGATTTTCATCTTAAGGTTCATTTACATAAAATAGTAGCTCACATTTCCAACACTCAAGATCTTATCAATAGTATATCCCAAATTAAATGGTGCAATAATTATTATTGGGTTACTATAGATGTAAAATCATTGTATACCAATATTGAAATTAGATGGGGGTTGGAGTCTATTACTGATATGCTGGGTGTAGGGCCAAGGACTACCTTTTTAGTGGCTTTATTAGAATTTTGTTTGACTCATAATTATTTTTTGTTTCAGAACAAATATTTTTTGCAACTAAAAGGTACGGCAATGGAGGCAGCTTTTGCGCCCTCATATGCCATTATATACATGGGTTATTTTGAGAGGATGTTTATTTATCCTACTTCTTTTCTTAAGAATAATGTCATATTATATAAGCGTTATATTGATGATCTTATTTTTATTTGTAAGGGAGAAATAGATGATTTTTTTGTATTTTTTGACAATCTTCTTACTAATGAACACCATCTTGGCTTTTCTTATGAGTTGGATAGAAAACAGATTAATTTTTTGGATTTAACATTGTTTGAAGATGGGGAAAATATAGGGTTTAGGCCCTTTAGAAAACCTACTTCTGTCAATATGTTTTTGCATGCAACAAGCATGCATCCAGGTCATCTATTGAAGGCGTTACCTTATGGTGAGTTCAAGAGAATTTATGACCATACAAGTAATAAAAATGAAAAAAATCAGTGAATTGGATAAAGTTATACTGAGATTAAGTGAAAGGGGTTATAACATAACGCAGTTAATAGCATGCAAAAATAAACTACTTGGGCAAAATATTGATGGAAATTACATTTTTACTAGGAATTCTGATCTGAGGTGTGACATTTACACTCAAAGAACTCATGATGAAGAAAAGCAGTTTTATGTAACTAGATATTCTGCTTTCTCTGATAAATTGGTTACCTTAGTTAGAAAATATTAGTACATTTTTAGTGAGGATGTCTTACAAAAGAGGGAAAAATCTTAAAGAATTGTTGAATAACAACTTAATTGAAAGAAATAACAACACTTTTTCTTCAGTATGTGGAACCTTTTCTTGTGGCTCTTGTAGTATTTGTCATAAGGTTAAGAATTTGAGTATCATCAATGGTATACCTTTTGTTGCTAAATATTATTTTAATTGTAAATCCACTGGGGTAGTTTAAATTTTGGGTTGCTCATGCAATAATATGTGGTACATAGGACAGACCAAACGCATGGTCAGAATTCATATTCTGGAGCATTTAAAAGATATCAGAAATAAGAATTTAAATAGCCCTGTTGCACAACACTTTCAAGAAACACATAATAGTTCTTCTACTAGTTTAATATTTTGTGTATTGGGAAAGCCCTTTATTAATAGAGGGGATGACATTGTAGTTAAACTATTGGAGTTAGAAACTAGAATGATTTTCAAGTTTCAGACTTTAAAACCAAATGGCATGAATCAGGAATTGGGAATTTAAGTATTATTATTATGTTAAGTGATAAATGTTTATTTATTTTTAGTAATTCATGGTCACTTGAAAAATTTAAAAATGTTACTTAATTAATTAATTGATTATGTAATATAATTATTGAACAATGTTAATTGATGAGAGTGTGTGTATATAAATTTTATGTCCACACTCAATTAAGTGTGATCCTTGAAGGCGAACTGCTGAGGTACCAGATCGCTGTTATCAAAGTATACTGGTAAAGTGCTGGCTTTTGTGTATTTTTCTTTATCCTTTGCTGTGGTGTTTTCGGACATTCTAAAATACTTTGGAGAATCAGCTGAACAGTGAGTGATATCATTAAATTTTTCCTGTTTGCTAAGTGAATATTTAAACAGCAGATTGACAGAAAAATAACTTTTTCAAAAAGCGGACTGTTATTTTTTAAAACAAGACAGTTCAGACTGAAGTTTGTCAAGTGCTGAGCAGTTTTGTGAAGTACGGTCAATGGATACCCTGAAAAGAGAACTCATGAAAAACTGTAAGCTTCACTTGGCCTTCCTGTCTGTTATGTGTTAATTTATCTCAGGGATAGTATTCCTTAGATAGATTATGAAAGCTTGGTTATTAAAATAGAGTTTTTCTAGAATAATGGACTCCTATCCTGCAGTTTAATTTTACATTTACGGTGATTGGGTCCTGGTGTTTATTGAAAGTGACTGATTTACATCTTGTAATCATTTTACTTATTAATAAATGTTTTTATTACTTTACATTGTGGCTGGAAATCAGTGTTTTTTTTCTTTAGAGATTAGAGAGTGCTTCTACCTGTTTGATACTCCCCAGGTCACGTTGAAGGCCTGGTTGCTTATGGTCATAGCTATCATTTATTTTGATATTTAATTTTCATAATTGGACACCCCTTTAGAAGGCCATGAAGACACTCTTACTGGTGGCAGTGTTACTGTATTACTTTTGGGGAAGGGACACAGCTAGAAATCTATGTCAGGCCTTCCCAAATATGTTTGGATGTGTGAGATTTAAATTTACTTTGAGTGTGAGTGTATCAGGGATCTTAAACTGGGATACATTGCTCTGAAGTGTGTACTAAGGGAATACATTTGTGGTGGACAGAGGTATATATTCCAGTCCCAGGAAAACAGAGCATGTCCCTGTTGTGCTCTTAGGGGAAAATTGTGAAATATTACTTCTATTTAAGTGACAGTCTCACATTGTAGTCAGTAATGAGGATTGAAGCTCCTTAGTTACTGACCTAGGATAGTGAGGGACATCATTTGATTGGTGGCAGTCTAGTGGGATATAGCCAAACATCACATCATTATACTTGTGTTTTTTCTCTCCTATATAAATTTCTGATTTTAAATGCATATCTATTAATATTAATGGATTAAATAATCCAGTAAAGAGCAGGAGTTTGTTCAAATATTTGCAATGACATAAAGATCAAATAGTATTTTTACAAGAACATTTACTTAATAAAGATGTAAATAGACTTTCATTAAAGAATTATTTGGTTTTAGCAGGTTCTGGCTTTTCAGCTAAAAGAAAAGGCACCCTCATTTTATGGAAGAACTCACCAGTAATGCCTAAAGAAATAGATACCTATGTTGATAAAAATGGTATGTTAAAGCATTGTCATAACTGAGTGGAACAGAAACTATCTACATTGGTGAACTCTTATTGGATTCCAGGGGTTGGAGCTAAAAATCATGAAAGGTTAAATCATAATGGCTGGTAATTTTAATTGTATTTAATAAGACACTGTTCTACTGCAGATCGAAAGACGAGAATCACATATTCAGCCAAATACTTAACAAATTTTGTAAATCTAATGAATGTAAAGGATATATATGAGCTTAGAAAATAAACTCACTTCAATTCACACACGCTTCATATAGATATGGAACACAAACAAATATTGATAACATTTTTGTCTCAAACAATCTGTTATCACATATCAGAGAAGTTTCAACAGTTTCATGTCCATTATTGGACTATAATGCTATAATTTTTAATATTGTTTTAAAAACTGACAATTTAATACATCACAGGAGATTACCTGAGTATATTATTAAAATAAAAGGATTCAAGGATTGGTATGTTAAACAGATCAAACCTTTCCTAGAAATTAAAATCAATGGTGAATTATCTAACATTTTCCTGTGGCTTACATAAATGGAAGAGTTACAAGTTGGTATATTAGCAAAACAAGAGAATGGGACAAAACTGAATATACTACTGGCCAAAATAGACACACTAAAGTTGAATCTTAAACCAAATGATTTTATCATATCAGTCAGTTTGAACTTAATAACTGAAATACAAAATATGTTGAAATTCTAAATCATAAAGTTTCAATAAACCTGGAAAAATGTAAACGTCAGGCATACTCAGTAAACCATTTAAGTTTGCATACTTGCTCTTAGATCAAAGAAAATGAATAAACTAAATCATATCAAAGAAATTATAACACATATAAATAATAAAAAAAGAAAGTAGAACAGATATTAAAGGTGTCCTTGAGGGCTTTAAAGTATTTTATGAAAATATAAATAATAATGCAAATAACCTAGATAATTATGATATAGTTGAAACTTTTCTAAGGGAACATATAAATAATAAAATAACAAGGAAACAAATAAGAAATTATAGACCATTCACTTTAACAGAAATAAAAGATCAAAGAAAAAAGTTAAAAAAATAATAAGGCACCAGGCTTAGATGGTCTTATACCAGAACTATATAAAATACTACTGGATGATGGAGTTAAAATATTAGATAATGTCTATAGAGAAATAATAACAACTGCTGAAGACCCTATCATAGAAATATTCCCTTATATCACATATTTTAAAACAAGATAAGTATCCTTCAAAGTGCTCATCATACAGACCCATTTCACTTTTAAATGTGGACTATAAGATGTTCATGTTCATTTTAGCTAACAGAATTAATCTACTTATACCTAAACTAATTAACAATGATCAAACTAGTTTTATTTTAAATTAACAAGTACATGATAATATAATAAGAATACATACAGTACATTAATGGACTATGCATATAAAAATAAAAAAGAACTTTCTATCATTAGTCTCAGTTTAGATAAAACTTTTGACTCAGTTAATTGGTCATACCTATTTAAATCACTTAAAGTATATACTTTTTCTCCTGAGGTAATTCCACTAATTTCTGCGTTATACAGTAACTCTTGTGCTTATGTTAAAATAGGTCCTTTTCTTTCTAATTCCTTTAAATAACAAAAAGGTGCAAAACAAGTTGACCCATTAACACCTTTTTTTTTGCATTAGCTATAGAACCCTTTGCTAATAGTATTAGATCCAATAATAACATTAATGGTATCAAAATAAAAGAAGCTTTTCAATTAAAGATTCAGCTCTTTGCTAATGATATTTTAGTAATAACAGAAAATATAGATAATTCATTAGAACATATAATTAGTTCTATGAGTCAATTCGAAGAAATTTTGAACTTAAGATTTAATCATAATAAAACAAGTACATTATTAATTAATAAAAAAAATTAAAATTCATACAAAATATTCTAACTTTAATTGGAATAGTAATCAGATGAAATACCTTGGTATAATCATTATGTCTAATAGTAAAGAAATAATGCAAACAAACTTTTAACAAATTCTTCTTTACCCTGGAAGAACAATTAATGCCTATTAAGATGTTAATTCTCTCTAAAACATTGTTTGTCTTACAATCTTTAGTACTATCTCCACCAAAAAAATTATGAGGAAAATAAATAATATTCTATTTTTTTGGCATCCTAATAAACCAAGAGTTTCTTTTTATTGGCACAGAAAAAGTTGAGATAATGGTGGAATATGATTCACTGATATTCAATTGTATGCTACTTCAACAATTGTAAAAGTTATAGCATTGCAGATAAATTCATCTTATGATTCAAAATGGAGACAAATACATAAAGAAATATTATTAGTAAATAATAAATATATTACAATCAGTCATAAACAAATACTCCCTAATAGCTTTATCTGGTTATTAAAAGATTTTTGCATAAATGGAATTATACCCTCTTCTCGAATTCTATATTTTAATAACATAACTTCCTCTTTCCAAAAGTTTAAATATTCTAACCACTGTATTAAAGACTTAATATTTTCTATGTTTCCAATTGCATAAACATATGACTGCTTAGAATTTCATAACGTAAACAAAATGCTAGTATTGAAACAACAAAGTAACTTAATTTATTGGCATCAGTTCTTAAATGGTACTGATATATATATATATATATATATATATATATATATATATATATATATATATATAGTTAAAAAATTAAGGTCCAAATACAATTACTATTCTGAGAACTGGTTAATTTTACAAATATTTAGAGGCTTCATGAACATAGAGGTAAATAAGATATTTAACCTAGATAATAAATCATTCCCCAAATTATTGGAATTCTTAATAAATCTCAATAATAATGCAATGAAAAATAAATTATATATGTCACAAATTTATACAATTCTTAAGTTATATTTCACATATTTAGACAATTCCTATTAGAACTACTCCTCAAAAATTAATAATGAAGACTTCTCTTAAGAATACAAGAACATAATATTAACATCTACAGATAAAACTGCACCTTCATTATAATGGAACATTTTCACTTAGAAATTCTTACACAGAGCTTTTGTCACTTCTAACAAAATTACAATTATCTTTAATTACTTAGACTTTGACAGCCAACATCCTTTTTTTTATGAAAAAGTATATAGTCAGAGGACAATCCATTAGATATTCCAGGATTATAATTGAGGATGGCTGGTTCCTTAAAGACAGCTGCTTAAATTTCTTTTTTGCTAATAGACATTATGCTATGGATTTGATTAATTAAATTTTACTGAGTTCAATGAATAACAGCAGTCAAAATTTCAACCAATACTTATTTATTATTTTATTTATTATTTATTTTATTTAAATATGACTTAAATATGAATTACCACAAACACCCTACCAAAATGTTTCTTTGGCCCAAATCCCCACTACAACTAATCAGAATTCTGGATGGTACCAAACCCCACTCAAAACTAATCAGAACCACAGTTCTGACCAAACCCTCAGCTTTCCACTACCTATTTGCTCAGACCACAAACAAATAAGAAACATTTTAAAGAATTGGGACATTATTTTGAATAGCAGGGATATTGCTACTATCCTTGGACCTACACCTATCCTTGGACCTACACCTACCTTTTCATATAAAAAAACAAAGTGCTTGCAAGCAAGCTTTTGAGCACTCAGATAAGCCCTTTCTACTGGAATAGGCATGTACTCTTGCGGCTTATTTGTGGTCTGTGACTGCATACATGTTGGGTCACAACACATATTGCAACACTGTGATTTTAAAGTTGCTTTCCAAGTTGGGGCACCTGCCTTCTTCTGTGGTTATTTGTTGCTTTCCAAAGATTCTTTGACTGTCACAGTTCAAATGTAGTTTATGCAGGGGTCTGTGTAAATTGTGGCACTTTCTATATTGGTAACACTATACGAAAACTTTCAAGCTATATTAAGGAGCATTGTGCAGCTATACTTAATGTTGACAATAGAAATGCTTTATGTAAACATAGGTTGTTATGCCCAGGTTTTTTTTTCAATTTAAATTCTTAGTGCTAGAACAGATAAGCTTGTTTTTTGGTGACACGGTCACTTTACTAGAGGTACGCAAATTAAAGTGGCAGCTGCTACTTAATGCAGATTCCCAGCCAGGATTGAAGAAGTCTCTTAATATTAAATGTGCTTTAAGATGGCTTAGATAACCTGTTAACCATTACCTATTTTTTTAGTTTATGTTTGAATTGGTTTGAGACATTATTTCTAAAATCTGGGACATTACATCGAGGAAACTGTCAAGCCATAGCAAAGAACACTCTGCAGCCATACATAATAAAGAGACAAATAATGCTTTAGGTAAACACAGTCAAGTATGCACAGGGTTCTGGAAATTTGCATTTCTAGTTTTAGAGCAGGTAGATTTATTTTATGGAGATGTAGATACTTTAATGGAGTTTTGTGAGGTTAAAGTGGCAGTTATTCCTCAACACAGAGGCTTTGCCAGGACTAAATGAAGCTCTGAATATTAAGTGTACTTTGCTGTGGTTGAAGTAACCCCCCCACCACTACCTATTTTTTCAAAGACTTTACAGGTTCACTAAAACAATTAACTAATTGTCTGTAACATTTTATTACCTTTTGACTTGATGTAGCTCAAAGGCTGTATTTACCATTTACAGCTAATTTAAAGATTTTTTCACATTTTATTAGCTGCTTACTTTGCACCAACAAGGATATTTGCTGATTACCAGTTGCATACTCATTTCTAAAAATGTTTTTCTGAAGAAGTTCCTGTCATGATTAAGGAACAAATGCACTCAACACTGGCTCTATTTAGTTACTGACCTTCTTGCATGGTTTTAGAAGTTTTTTTCTATATTTAAAATTACAATTATGTATAAATCAAATAGAATTAAATGCTGAAGATGAGATTCTGAAATAATAGCTGACTGGATGCATATGGGATATGAATGTGAAGTAATCTCCCCTTTATGGAAATAAATGAATAACTTCCTTCAAGCTCTATGGTCAGATAGATGTAATATTTCTAAATCTTTAGTTTTATTTAATGCTCTGATTCCTGATATAATTCCAAAAACCCTAGTGCATCTCCTTTGGTCTATTCTTGCTAAAGCCAGAAAAGTAATTACTAAAAATTGGAAAGGTAAAGTTACCCCCTCTAGTGTTAAATTTATTAGTATGGCAAAAAATGTTGCATACTATAAAATGAGAACTTCTAATATTACACATTCATATAAATCTTGGCTTAAAGACTTGCTTGAAAAATATTAATCATTGCTGATATTTAAAACTTTGATGTATTGATCAGCTGTGTACCTATGTAAATAGTTATTTGTTTGTTTTATACTTGATTTATTTATTGTTTCAAAACCAAACAAAAAAATTAAAAAAAGAAACTGGGCTAGATTCCATAAAGCCTACACTAAGTGTACACAATATGCATTCAAGAACATTCCTACCACATTGTTGTGCCTTCTAATCACTCAGAAAGATTACACTAAGTGTACATGTAGTATACACTTTGTGGTAACCTTTATGAATCCCTATCAGTATTTAAAGCTGCAAGAATATCAGTAGGAAAACGAAAATTAGGAGGAAGAAGGTGTGAGTTTTATCTGTGTTGTCTGTTCACTCAGAACGGTGTACACTTAGTGTAGGCATTACTGAATCCCAGGGACCAATTGTTAAAACAAGGAAAAAGAAGACAATTTGGAAAGTGACAGCAAAATGACCATGGTTAAGAATGACCTAAGGAAAACAGGTATAAAATCTGATGAAGAGATAGATGAATCTCATACTGAAGTGAAAAGGACAGGAGATCTTAAGCAAAATAGTATACATCTTCCTACTACACCAAAGCAGATAGCCAGATAGAAACAGAAACATAACACTAAAATAAAAAAATAAAACTGCCAGGAAACAGTTCCACTACCCCTGGTGAAAAAAATAGTTTTATAAGTTGCCTTTTTTAGGAGATGAACTCACTCAAAGGAAGTAACCTGTACCTGTATTTCTAGGAAAATAGGTTGTCGTCCCCACTTCAATTCAGAATACTGATGAAAAGTAATGCTGACTTGGCTGACCTCTAGATAAGCCATTGTCAGTCTTAAAATGTAAAGTTGGAAATTATTACACCAAATTGAGTTAGAGAGAGAGAGAGAGAGAGAGAGAATACAGTAAGAGTAAATGGGAAAACGAGAACAGAAGATCCCTGAATTATGCCTACTTTGATCTAAGAAATTATATGCTTTACTGGGTAGTCAAAGAAATTGAACATGATACTGATAAAGTTATTTCTATATACTTTAAGAACATTTGTGAAAGAGTAAGCAATTATCCACATTTTGACTGGTCATTTCACAATGAATAAGGAAAAAGAAAGGCTAGGACATTTGCTAGATATTTCTGGTCTACTGTTCAGAAAGACATAACATGGCAAAAGATAGCACTGAACCCCTGGTTTCAGAGCCCACAGGTACCCTCACATACTGTGGAAGCCCTATTTGAGAGAATAGAAAAGGACATTGCAGGTCCATTTGTAAAATTGATTAAGGGCCATCAATATAACCTAGTAATCAAAACTGATAAAGTCAGTACCTCTGTGAAGATTTAATGCAAACCAATAGCAAAATAAGTAGTAACATTGTTGCTTTCTAAGGAAGGAATTCTCTGAAAATTTCCTACAGAGCAAAGCATCCCATTCGTGTCCAGAGTAATGTACAGACTTTGTCATTTCCGTGAAACAGTTGACATCTGTATATCACACTTATACTGATGAACTAGCTGAGCACTTTAGCAAAGCTTTAATGACAGTGTTATGAAAAACTGTAGAAGCAGACAGGAGAAACTTCGATAAACTGCTCGTATATCAGCTCTTTGGTACAGGGCCCCCAAAGCCACAACTCGATTCGCACCATTTGAACTGTTATATGGCAGATACCCCGGGTCTATATCAGAACATCGAAGTATTAAAACTTTGAATGTTCTGATATTGAACACTATTCAGCGAACGCTAAGAATAGCGAAGCTGCAGAACAGAGAATTCTTTCCTCGGGAAAGAATTTGGTTGGCCGTTTCTGTGGCTTTGCTATTCTTAGCGCTGTGGTGGAAAGTTACGGTTTGGGTTCAGGTAAGTGTGTGATTGCTTGTACGTTAGGGTTAGGGGTGGGTTAAGTGAGTTAGGGTTAGGGCGCGGGTTAGGCGTGTGTGCAATAGTGACAGACGTTAGGGTTAGGGGTGGTTTAAGTGAGTTAGGGTTAGGGTGCAGGTTAGGTGAGTATGCGATAGTGACGGACCTTAGGGTTAGGGTTTGGGTTAAGGTAAGTGGGTAGATAGTAGTGTATGTTTAGTTTAGTGTAGCGTTAGATGAGGAATTTAAAGGTATGTGTGTGGTTGCTGTTTGTTTGATGTGCTTGTGTTGTGTGTATGTGTTTCGGAGCAGTGAATTTTTTCCATGGGAAAATATTTGCTGTTCTGAATGTTCGATATTTTCATGTTTAAATGTTTTGGGGCCGATGAAATAGTGTTTGCAATTTTCATCTTTTGATAACGTGATATAAATGCGATACCCCTGAGGCTTCTTGCTATATGTATCAAAAGAAAACGGGAGAAGGAAAAATATCTAAAAGTGTGGTAGAGCATTTCTCATGTCTGCAGGACAGGTTAAGAGCTATAATGCCTATAAAAGAATATGAGAGTGCACAAGAGACATGACAGCATATAACAAATTACTCATCTCAGGGAATTCACACAAGGAGAAAAAACATTGATGCTGGTACCCACTACTAAAAACAAGCTCCCTGAAAAGTGGCAAGGACCTTTTGAGATAGTAGAAAAGATAACAAAAGTGAATTATAAAGTAAAATAACTAGGAAAAGGGAAGCCGAAACAGTAATATCAAAAACAGGTTCTGAAACCTTGGAGAGAAGCTGACGTTTCTATATGAAGCATGCTTGCAGAAGAAGCTAAGGTTCCCTCAGCATGGTCAGAATTAAGAAAAGATCAGGCATTATTAGTGTCCCAGAAACAAAAAGTAAATGAATTTGTACTCAGGAATAAATACACATTTTAAAAGTCGACTGGCAGAACAAGCTTGATGCAGCACAATATAAAAACTGTGTCTGGTGAGAAAGAAAACTTGAAACTGTATCAACTCCCAAAGTCTGAGTGCCGAGCAGTTAATGGAGAAGTACAAAAATACTCCAACGTGGGGTTATAAAGAATCCCAAAGTGAGAGCAATTGCCTAGTCATACTGGCCCCCAAGCTTGATGGCTCTATAAAGTTTTGCAACTACTTTAAAAAAAAATAAACAACATACCATATCCCATGCCCTGAGTGGATGAAATGACTGAAAAATTGGGCAAGAATAGATTTCTGTCCACTTTGGTCCTAACTAAAGAACAGTGGAAAATTTCACTAGCACGAGGAGCTATAGAAAAAAATACATTTTTACAACAGATGTTCTCTTTCACTGCAAAGTCCTGCCTTTTGGTTTCCATGAACCAAGAGGAACATTCCAGATGCAGGTGGACAAAATTCTAAGATGCCTTACCAGGTATGCATCACTCTGCCAGGATGATATGACAATATTTTCTGAAGTCAATTTAAAGCTTTTTTTCAGACTAGCTAGCTATTACTGTAAATATATTCTAAATCTGTCTACAATTGCTTGTCTCTGACTGACCTGACCAGAGGTAAAGCTCCCATACAAAAGGGCCTTACAGAAACAGATGCTTGGTGCCAGAGCCATGAGCTCAAGCTCAATACCAAGAAATGTATAGTTATCCCCTTTGGAAAAAAAACATGTACCTGTGAATTACCGCATAGGTGGCAGTACACTAGACACCGAAAGTGTGATAAGAGAATTAGTGACAGGTGGACAGTGGTCTCACCTTCAATAACCACATCGCCACAACAGTCAGGAAATCCTTCTATGTGGCACACCTCATCACTAAGGGCTTTTCATCCAGAAAAAAGGAGGTCATTGTCCCATTGTACCAATCCCTCATTAGACCCATTATAGAATACAACGCCCCGTTTGGTATATACCTCTCAAGACATCTGCAACAACTGGAAAGGCCTCAGAAATACCTCACTAAAAGAATCACAGGCCTAAAGCAGACACCCTATGCTGACCATCTAAAAAAAACTCCAGCTATACTCTGTCACATATCATCTGCTCAGAGGCAATCTCTGCTTAACATACAAGGCCATGTAAAACCCAGAGCTGTTGGATATCCTACACTTAAATAAATCCCAATCTCTCAGACACACACGCTCCAGGGATCTATACCTTGTCATCACAATGAACAAAACATGCTGGAAGGATAGGTTTCTGACCCAGTGACTCCCCAGACTCTGGAATAGACTGCCCATATATGTCAAGCAGAGTGCCTCTTTGGCCCTCTTCAAAAGGAACCTTGATGATTGGATGGGCGATAGGAAATTCACCCTGGGGATCACATCAGTCGCCGTACTAAACAGGGGTCCAGGGAAGTAAATACTGTGGAAAGAAATAACCAGGGAATTGTTATGGCTAGGCTTGTATAGTCCCTAGGGCCGATAGCCTAATACCAACCTATGGACCTATGAACCTATGATGGTTACACAGACAGTTGAAGCAGAACAAACCTTTAGGTAATTAAAAGACATATTGTTTTCATAACTAATACTTATAGCTCCAGACCTATTCAAACAATTCTTCATCCACACAGATGGCTCTGAGGTAGGTATAGGTGTAGTCTTGTCACAGGTTATGGATGGAATGAGCATCCCATCTGTTATATAAGTTGAAAGCTTATTAATGCTGAAATGCATTATTAAGCTACAAAGAGGGAATGTTTTCCCATAAAATGAACCCTTTGTTAAGTACAGAATTAGAATAAGTAACCAATTATGCCCCCTCACACCGAGACTATTGACTACTGACTACAAAACAAGGTATGTCAAACAGTCTCAAGCAGGCATGCAAACCATCTCCATATCAGTTAACATGCAACAGTTGCCTCTAGAGGGGTCCCCTTCATAACATCGACTTACCATTTCATCGACGTTCAGAACAGTGAGACAAAAATGTCAGAAGTGGCCAAGTGGTTACTTTCCAGGAAATGAAACACGATGTTCCAGGAGTTTGTGATTGCAAATTTCCTACGTTTTGGTCTCGCTGTTTTGAACGTCAATAAAATGGTAAGTCGACATTTTAAAGTAGACCCCTCTAGAGCTATATCAAAGTCACTGTAAGTTTCCTATATTTTAGGTCTACAGAGGATTACCTGGAGTTTCCGTGAGGTTTTGTATAAAGAAAGAAGGCAGAATTGAGAAGAGGCAGAGAGAATACCTAAGGTTGGGAGTTCAGAAGTAGAAGAAAAGTCCCCACTGTGCATAGATGTTGTCATGTGAAAGACTTCCCACTGTCAGCTGCTCTTAAACAGACTCCCACAAAAACAGAAATATGATCTAAAAAAAATAATTTATTTCTGTCACAAAAAGCTGCCACTCAGCATGGAACTACATTTTCCCCTGTCTATATACCTCTACTATGGAATACAATTGGCCATCTTTGGTGCTGAAGTGAGATAAAACCTTGACTCGTGCCCCCAAGTTCCCCCAAACTCCAGAACTTGTTGGACCTGGCAGGGGAAGATGGGTTTGTCACCTAACAAGACAGTGCATCCAGACTCAATCTGAAAAGGTCCATGCAAATCAGTAACCTACCTGGTTAACAAATACAAATACAAATACATGCATCCTAGGGTGGGTCTTTATCGCACCAAGCCATCCTGGAAATAGCCTTCATTAGCTGCTGTATAGCAGTACGTACATATGGGAGAAGGCACTATAGTTCTGTGTGTTGATGTAGGAAGCTTGTTTTCCCACATAGGAATGTTGGTGTTAGGTCAAATAGTCTTACTGCCAGGATGCCAGTAAGGGCAGAGATAACCATCATGGCCGCCTATATGATACCCCCTTCCTCCATACTTTACTGTACTGTGGTCATTTTCTAGTATGGGAAAACAAATGGCAGTTTGACTTTGGGAGAGTTGATGCCTATTAGACACTGGCAGAGCCGTAGCTTTCTCATCTAACACCCAGTGCCATTCCCCAACTCAATCTGTGCTCCTAAACAAGATGAGGAGCAAAAAAAAAAAAGGTCTGTGCCATGATCTGGCACTTTTGTAAATAAGAGCAAGGTCCATTCTCCCCCAGTCTGTGCTCCTCAGCCTAACTGGAAGAGAAAAAAAGGCGTTTTGCTTTAAACTGTAGCAAACCATTTACTACAAATGCAAATGTAGATTGTAGC
This sequence comes from Protopterus annectens, assembly GCF_019279795.1. Taxonomy (NCBI): domain Eukaryota; kingdom Metazoa; phylum Chordata; order Ceratodontiformes; family Protopteridae; genus Protopterus; species Protopterus annectens. The sequence continues at coordinate 135,855,225 of NC_056748.1, read as the reverse complement.
AAGCGGTTTGCTAGTTACCATACCACCCACTCAGCACTTCAGCAGCACAGTCCCGATACCAATTACAGTATCAGCATTCATTTCGGAATGCAGGCCTGTAATAAAGTCTCATTGGCAACTGCCAATCTGCCCCCTAACACCTTGTACCAGGAGCAGTTTCCCATTTTGACCCATCCTAATTACATGTCTGGCTGCAGGGCAAAAAGCTGCAAGGTAAAAATATGGAATGAAATTCTCACATAACATAGACCAACATCAAACCTTTAGCAATTTACAGACCAATTACAAATATTCCTAAATGTCAGACTTATGTGTCCATGATCTTTACCAAACTGATAACATTTCTTCCTAACATTATGTCATATTCTTCTGTTCTTTTTAAACCAAGCAACTGAATAAAGACATGCTAAACTGCTTGTACTACTGAACAAACAACACAAAAAAATCCTTTGTAAAGTTCTTCCTAAATATTCTCACAAGCCTAGTTTTTTTTTTTTTTTTGCCATTGTCCCCAAACTAATGAAACATAAATCTCTTCTGCCAGCACTTTCCTTCCTCCCGCCTCACTTGCACTCATTCAATCTCATTCGATATTTTTATTAGACTTACTATACCTTTTTACTTTTCCCTGTCCTTTAAATCTAAAGCCTTTTCCAACCTTCCTACATCTTCTTTCTCTCTGTGTGTTTTCTGAACTGATCTGGAAACATTTTACTTTTTACCTAAATGTTTCTATTAAAATCTAAGCCAAATAGTTGCACTAGAACAAATAATCAATAACTGATGCCTATCCTATCTCTTCCTAATATATGTTAAACAATTTGCTAGGTCAGTTTTTTCTTCATGTATAGAAAAAAAGTTTTACCACCTGTACAGCAAATGTACTAAATGATAAAAGAAGTTGACCCCTGCTGCACATACTAACAGTTAAATAAAGGTCAGAGCATGGTATCAGCTTCTGTTTCTGCTATGCAAAATATGATATTCCATGTATGTGTCTGCATATTGCTTTATACTTCTGATTGATATTTTCTGCTACACTGATATTTATGTATTGACATTGCCCATTTCCTGTTTGCTTCAGTTGCTGTTTGACTTCTAGAATAGCTTTCCCTGTTAGTAAATCAACATTACTATTAGACAGGGGTGGCTTGTGCTATAGGACTGCAGGACTGCAGCCCTCCCACCTAGAAACAAAAGAAATAAAAATGTGAAACATAAAATTAAAAAAAACAAAAAATTATTTTTTATGAGTACCGGAACTTCCGCGCATGTGCGGACACACTCAGACTGCCCTGCAGATGCCCAGGAATCTGTGCAAACTCTGACTGCCTAAGTCAGCAGTCCAGATACAGGAAAGGTATTTTCTGCCCCGCAGATGCCCAGGAATTTGTGCGGTAGATGACCGCACAGAACAGAGGAGCTCTGGACTGCTTGATCTGCAGACAGGACCAATCAGGAGAGAGGTAAGTTGAGTTTTAAGCTCTTGCAGGGAAGCGTTGAAGTCGAGCGCGGGTTTACTGCTTCATGGATTCCAGATTTACAGGTAGTGTGTGTGTTTGGCTGCTTCATGGATTTACAGTGTGTTTGGCTGCTTCATGGATTTACAGTGTGTTTGGCTGCTTCATGGATTTACAGTGTGTTTGGCTGCTTCATGGATTTACAGTGTGTTTGGCTGCTTCATGGATTTACAGTGTGTGTGTGTGTGTGTGTGTGTGTGTGTGTGTGTGTGTGTGTGTGTGTGTGTGTGTGTGTGTGTGTGTGTGTGTGTGTGTGTGTGTGTAAAATGCCCCTGTTAACACATAGTGGTGGGGAGAGATACTCAGGCTTGAACCCTGTACCTTGGATGCAGGTGGCAAGGACCTGAATTCCCTACCCACCACTATTTGTAAAAAATGCAGAACCTCCTGCATGTACACAAACCCATCCACCCAACTGGTAAACTACTACTATCCCACACTATAGCCAAACTATGGAACAATCTCCCCACACCACTACGTAATATACCTAACCACAACAATGTCAAATCCATGCTTCTCTCCCATCTCTCCTCCAAATGGGAATGTCCTTCACATGCTCCCACCTGAAACTCCCACACTACTAACTCCACACCTAAATCATCATTTCTTTGCCTACTTTAACTTAATTCAGAGATCTTGCTCAGAACACCTTTTCATAAATCTTTTGCATGCATGACTCTGGCCTACCTTACTCATATTCTCAAACTTTCATTGTTTGTTTTTCTTATCCATTATACCCATAATATTGTTTTCTCTGTAATATTGTTAATTTGTCTCTATTCGTATGTATTTGTATGTCTGTTTGGGGCTTTTCCCCTTGGGTCTCCACTGAAAAAGGGTAATTCTTACCCAGCTGGACCAACCCGGTTAACAAATGCAAATAAATGCAAATAAATAAATAAATACATTGTTGCCTCATATTTGTTCAGTTCCTCAGAAAATCTGTGGTTTCTGTATCTTCATTTTTCCTTGCAAAGGTTTGTAGTGCAGTGGTGCACTGGTAGCATTGTTGCCTGACAGCTACATGTTCTCTGGTTTGATTCTTGGCTGGGGTGCCTTCTGCGTGGAGTCTACATGTCCTCCCATCCCTTACAAAGATGTGTCTGGAGTGTTTCTCCCTGCTCTGCTGAAAATTGGCTTTGATTTGTTTCAAGTCAGACTAGTTTCCTGGTTAACAAATGTTTAAAAATAACAGGCATTTGAATTTCAGACTTCATATTCTTCAGAAAGTACATGGTAATGCAAAACCTTTTATTCTAGCAATTGTCTAAGTTTATGGATATTTGAAATTTGCCCATATTTTTGGGACTGTATTCCCCCATTATTGGCCTTATCCAGGTATTTTGTGCTAAGGTTGAGAGCTATGGTGAGAACTGAATTCACTGAATGTTTGGGAGCTGTATTCTCCCCATTACTGGCTTTGACCACATGTTTTTTGCTAAGAGGTTGAGAGCTATGGTGAGAACTGAATTCACTGAATATGTTTGGCAGCTGTATTCCCACATTACTGGCTTTTTTCAGGTGTTTTTTTGCTAAGAGGTTGACAGCTATAGTGAGAACTGAATTCACTAGATGGTAGCCATTAAATTTGTCTTCCTCTGTTTCAGCTGATTTGGCATAGTGGCATGTTTCTCTGACTGTTTTGCACAGGGTCCCCTGGGTTCAAGATGTGGCAGTGAAATGTATGGTGGTACAGCATTTTATTCTAGCAACTTTCCAACATTATACAAGCAATGTTTAAAATGTGTTCCTGGTTTTGGGGCTTCTGTCCCCCCCCAATAAATTTTGGCTTTTTCCAGATTTCTTGTGCTGTAAAGTTCAGAGGTACAGCTGAGTGTCGAGTAGATTTTACAAGGAGCTGAGAGCTGCAGGGAAACAAAAGTTTAGTGCTGCTTATGTTAAGTCTGCTTGCATTGTTAATAGCACAACAGGTAGTGTACTTGCTTTGATGCAGAAGGCTGTGGGTTCTACTCCCACAGCAGGTAGACGCATTGCTGATACTGTACTGTGTTGTAAAGGAGGTGGATGCTGCAGTCCTTTTTGGCAAATATACCTAGTAACTATGAACCTGTTATCAGTTTGCCATCCATTCACTATTGCGGTATTACTAGCTTATCATTTTTTTAATGCATGCAACATTGGCAATTTATTCTTCAAGGATAACAGGCACTTTATTTGCAGATGAAACAATGACATATAAAGCTGTTTGCTAGCAGCAACCTCTTTATTAGTTACAGATTTCTTTAATGTGGATTTTACTACTTCAAAGATTGTGCATATTTACTGATACTGGTGGACTATAGAAGGTTGAGTAGACTTTTTATGATGGAAATGTTCTGAATTGGGCAGTTTTGTCATTGGTGCATGCATTTTGTTTCATTGTTTACTGGAAAAATGTTCAAAACAATAAATTTAAAATGCCCTCTAACAACTGTACTGTATTGTACAAGGAATATAATGTAATACAGTCAGGAAGGTGTATCAAAGTGCATATGTATGTTTCATGTTCAAGGGGCCTATGATTTTGAAAACAGCCCAAAGTTAATCTTTATCTGTAACTGGCAAAATGTATTTTCTTTGAATGTGGGTTTCAATGCTGTTTCAATGCATGTGAGCTTCAAGGGCAGAGAAGTTTTAATGCTAAGTCTATTTAAATTGTGAGACTGCATTGCTTTGTTTAACAGATATCTATTAGGGTCTGTGCTGTAAAATGCAAAATAAAACTTTCAAATGAAATCTAAATCATCGCAGAAGTAAAGCAGTATGCACATTACAGTGTTTATGGTAAACGGGGCAAAATAACCAAGGAATGGGACATTGGAATGGCTGCAGGGGGGAGGCTCCATTCGACCATGATTTTGTGGGGGGGGAAGGGTAGTAAACTCAGACAGCCCCGGTTGAACTATACCTCTCAGTTGTCCATATTTTTGCAGAATGAATAGATATTTGCATCTTAATTTTGTTTTTTTCCTCATAAAATTTGTGGTTTTCTAGCAAATCATTTAGGAATGAAGTCACTAAATGACAGACATTGAGTTTCAGACATCATAACCTTCAGACAAATGCATGCTAAAGCAAGACCTGTTATTCTATCAACTGTCTTAAGTTTATACAAGAGCAATTTTTAGTAGTGTTTGTATGTTCCCCCAATATATTTGGCCTTGTCCAGATTTCCTGCATTAAGAGGTTGAGAGGTACGTGCAAATTGCTTTGTAGAATTAGGAATATCCAAACCTCTCAATTGTCCCCAATTTTGGCTCAAAATATTGCTCTCCCCTAATAATCCCTCTTCAAAATGGCAATTTTGGAAGAAAACATGGAGGGTTTACAGTTATATAGAACTGTAATGATCAGAGTTATAGATTACTTTTATTTCAGAAATGCATGTAGATGCTCTTATTTTGTTAGCTGCTCAAGTTAACAGTGTTAATATTAAAAAGGTGTCCCTTTTTTGACAGGTTCCCAGCTGTAGGTTCCCAGCTGTAATGTGTGGCAACTTTATATTTTTGCATCACATTTTTGGTCTGTTTTTCATAAAATTGTGGTTTTCTGGCAAATTAGTGGCAAGTCATTAAAGATTGAAGTTAGAAAATAATGGCAGACATTTGAGTTTCAGATTTCATACCCTTCAGAAAATTCGTACTAATGCAAGACCTACTACTGTTCAATTATCTAAGTTAATAAGAGCAATATTTAAAAATTGCCCTTATTTTTAGGCCTGTGTCCCACTTCTAGTTCTATGTATGGCTTGGTCCAGATTTCATGCTCTGAAGTTGAGAGGTATGAGTGTCAGAGCCATCACTGTCAGCCAGAGACATTTCAAATTGTGACATACTTGTTGCAACCCACTCCCCATTGTAGTGGCTCTGGATGTGTCCAAGGAAGGCAAGGAGCAGTTATGCAGTGTAAGTGTGCAGAGTATTCCCCCATCCAAGGTAGACCACAAGTACAACCGTGGCTTTTCATCTGTCCTTAATTTTGCAGAATGTTCTGTTTTTCTGTCATATTTTTATACTGTTGATTTATGCTTCTTATTATTCAGGAAACACATGCTGTCACAGTGCTGTGTTGCTCTGTTTAAGTAGCAATGATTTAATGACCATCAGGTAAGCTTGTTGGAGATTTTAAGATGCAAGTAAGCTTTACTAAGCATACTGTTAAAGAATTACCAGCATTGAAAGCCTTTTTGTTGTTGCCATGCAGAGAATATTTACATAACAAGATAATGTATAAGCCTTGGGTATTAAAATGCATATGATAGTATTTGTAATAAAAGGACAGGATTACAGTATTTTCAGAAGCTCATTACATTTGTTGGAGACTTGCAGTCATCTTTTGTTGGAGACTTGCAGTCATCTTTGCTGGCTTTACCCGTAAACTAAACAGAATGCCAATCTATCATGTGTGGTCCATAACTTGTGCAGGAATCCTTTAAGCAATTTATCTTGAGCTTGTTTCTTGTTTGCTGTTCATTTTTTACTTTGATAATGTCTTCCCCATGAAACAAGCAAATAGTTGCGTCAGGCAGCAGGTCTTTTTTGGATAACAAACATTTTTACAAGTGGGGGTATCACAGAGATTGCTACTTTTAGCATATTACTTGGAATTTTATAAAGCTGAATATAAATTATAATTAGAACTGAAGTGCAAGGAGTAGTGGTTTGAGTTGAGTGCTGCATGTTTTTTTATACTTGATTTTGACTGGCATTTCAGTAATGTATTTAAAAGGTAATTTATTTTTTCATGCCTCACAACCTGTTTCCATCTGGATATTAAGTAAGTTGTCATGTAGCCAATGCATTGAAATATTTTTTTCTTCTACACTTCATTTTGTCTTGATTGGAATCTCATAATGACTGTTTGGCACCCAGGGCAGCGTACTTAATTAAAGTTCCAGTTGTTGTGGTTTTGAGCATAGCTCCACCCCTTTCGAGTTGGCTACACCCCTTCCCATTGGACCCACCCATTCAGCTGTCTCCTGCAGCCCTCCTTTAATTTGAAGTCACCAGCCACCACTGCTATTAGATTATAATGCATCACTAAAATGCAGCCTGTAAAACATTAGCTTGGTATGATGTTTAACAGCTTTTCTGTAAAGCTGGTGTTGTCATTAGTATGCCTACAAAATATGCTAGTTTCAAAAAATATTAAGGTTGTATTTGTCAAGTCTTCTACAAAATATGTACAGATATCATTAACTACATAGTATTACAGAATGTATGCAATTTTCTCTCATTAATGACAATTTCAGCTCGTAAGATGAATGCCACAGAATACAAGTATTTTTTTTCTTTTTGCAATGTAGTGTTAATCACAATCAAACCCAGTAGTCATGGACATGTGTTTCACCCTCACTATACAAATAGACACAAACCACGTTTGGCACTTTTATCACCTGCATGGCCCGTTTTCTGGCCTTATTTCTAAAACTAATCTACGAAAACTGTTAACAAGTATAGCAGAAAAGGGGAAGACAAAAGCATACAGATAGCAACTGTTCATCTTCATATAGAAGATTATAATCAGGTCTCTAATCATAAGTTATTACATGTTCAAAACACGGCAGCCAAGAAATTCTGCTCGAAAGAAAAGCTCAAGTCGAATCTTGGCATACATGTCAAGAACACATTAAACTGGTTATGACTGGAGACACAATACTAATTCTTTGTTAGTGCATGCAGCTTTATTTCCTCTGTATTACCAGTAACAGAAAAAAAGTGTAGGAGTACAAAGTATTTTACTAGCTTTCAAAGCCTTTAAAGACTGGTAATGTCCTTATTCTGAGCAGGCCAAAACAACATGCCCTTCTGTAGAAGTAAATCCTTTAAAGGCTGTTGGATACTTCTTTCTGGCACAGTTTTTGTTTGGAAGGGTAGATAGTGAAGCTTTCTCAGTTGTTAAATGCTGTTTTATCTTCTGCTGTTGTTCTTTGCTGGCCAGTACTGTCCATTGTTAGTCTCTAGTGTAAGACATGATTTTAACAGTGTTTAAGTATTCTTAACAAGCTGCTGTTAAGCATCCCTATGTACTGTTAGGATTAGGTCTTGTGCTAGAGACATCCTTAACCATTTAAACTTTTTTCCAATTTCAAAGTATAATCATGGAACTCTGTGCACCTCATTATGTATACGCAACCAGGGGCTGCGCAAACATAGGTAAACTACATCTGTTTTTAGTAAATGCTAACTTTTGCCAGGATGGAACACTGCAGGGAAACATGAGATATTAATTATTGAAATTAGAAGAGCTATATAAAAAAAACTTAGAGCAACAAAACCAATAAGGGAATGTAGTTTTAATGGGCACTTATCTTCATCTTCAAGGATATAAATAGTGAGTAGAAGAGACAAAGATAAAAAAGAGGTAAAATGGAAAACAATCTGACCATGCTTAGCAGTGACTGTAAGATAAAACATATTTTGCTTCTATCAGGAGTGCAGGACAGGCACCAGAGTCTTCCAAGAAGATGGTTCAAGGCAAAAATAATAGAATGAGCTGTGCTAATGCAAACAGAAATGAAATAATTAAAATTTTCAGGAACTGCTTATACAAAAGCAGTAGAAGGCAAATACTTGTATGCATAAAAGAACAAAGGTATGAGATGCAATGCTTGAAACAGGCCATCAATGACATTTTATAACAATAGCTTCTTATCTTGCCAGATATCTAATATTTCTTCAGAATTAAGAACATTTTGACAACTTTTACAATTTCCTTGACTTAGGAAGACTTTTTTTTCCAAGAATGTGTACATTATTAAAAGCAGAACACGTCACACATAACGTATAAGTCAAAAGGTGAAGAGTTAATGCAGCTTTTAGCTGCTTTCTCCTGATGAACTCCAAAATAATGAGTCATTTCCATTTTTACAGACAATGTTCAACAGATCAGTGGATTTCATGCATCAAAACAATAGTTTTCTTTGTATTCTGAAATTAATGCCACAGGCACAAGAAAGAAAGAAAGGTTGCATTTTTGTCCTTTGTCATTATATAATTGATGAGAAAACCCTTTCTGTGATTTTCTAATAATATTTAGTTTCATTTGGCAATAAAAGATTCCTGTTCATCTACCTTCTGCATTTTTTCTTTATTTCCTTTTATGCTGTACTGGATAGTCAAATATTCAAACGAAACGTGAACACAGCACTTAAACCAAGTGGTTTGCATTTATTATTCACACATACATTTGTGTGTTTTTTGTTTTAACTTTTCAAACTGTTTTAAACAGCTGCTTTTAGTACATTTCTGTAAATGGTTCTTCTCATAAGCCCCTGCTTACACTTATCAAGGGTACCAGAACTTGTTAGAGATTTGGGATGTATGGCTAGGCTTAAAAATAACCTTGTGGTCATTAGCCTAGTAAACACCTATGAACAGTCAAATCATTTTATTTTATTTAAGGCAAAATTTTACAGAGAATCTGCAGCTAACATAATTTAAAACTGAATTAAAAGAAAGCAGTCCGTGTTTTTTAATTACAAGTTGATAAACTATATTGGGGTTCTCTGTGTGTTTATAAAATTAAAAAAAAAAGCTTTTTGACCAAAGAACAGATGGAAATATTTATTCAAAATAAACAAAAGGCACAGACAGACAGCAGCTGGAGTTCAGAAAAATCACTTTTGCAGTGATTTAAAGGTAAACTATTGCAACCAAAGCAGCACAATGCTTCCCCTAGCTGGCTAACAATTGATTTGGAGTGATGCTGCATGACAGAGTTAAATTAATAATAGACTTTGCTGGCAAAAATCTCATAGGTCACAATGTCCAGCACTGTGAACATAGGCCATGTGACCAATGAGCCAAGTAACATGACTGCAGTGTACACAAGACCATGAGTAAACAAAGCATGTATTGGCACACCCATCTGATCACAGCACAGAGCCCCAATAATGGCTGCATAGCAAACGCCACTTAATTTAATTTATAAATATTTGGAAGGGAAATAAACGGCAGACAGAAAGGCAGAAAGAGCAAAGAGAGGGACATACAGAAAGACAAATGGTATGGAAGACAGGGATAAGTAAGGGTATTTTTGTCCATTTTTAAGTTTCTCAAGAAGGGTATAGGCAGGAGTGCAGCTAGGGTGAGGCAAAGGATGCAGCCACCCAGCTTCAAAGTGTTAGGTGGCAGGATCAGAAAACATTTTTTTTTTGTTTTCACTCGTCAAGTGTCCTGTATGGGAAAGTAGAGCAGAAGGCAATACGGACTTGTCACTCCTCTTTAGCAGCACCAGATGGGAGAAGGAAAATGCTTTTATTTACTCTCATGTAGAGTGTGAGGATGTAGGGATTTGGGACCTGGCAATACAACTGTAGAGGAGGAAAAGGGCAATATCAGAGTTTTTTTTTTACTCCCCAACTTAGTATTGAGGTGTGCCAGACCTGGGAGTGGCAATGGGCACCAAATACACTATGGCTCTGGGTATAGGGGAAGGTAACAAGGGAAAGATGTGGCTGATGAGGAGGATATAGGGATTGCAGCAGAAGCAGAAGAGCAAGCAAAAAAAAAAAAAAGAAAAGTCTAATAAGGTAGGTGCTGTCATAAATGGAGAGGGACACAGAGGACAGACAGAGACACACACAGGGGAGGATAAATGGTGAATGGGAGGACTGGCCCAAACACTGGGTAGGGATGTGCAATGTAAGGAAAGGGAACACCATGATTTGGAATATTGTGGAGGTGACAGTTGACTGATGTGCTTCCCTGTGCCATACCCAGCCAGAGGTCTGTCACCTCCATGAATGTTTCCATGGCTAGACCCAACACTGTGGCACACAGATTAGGACCAGACAGCTGTGTGAATCTGCCTTTCACACAAGGACATGATCCGGGTAGCCAACACATGTCCAAATGTTAGTGCACCAAGGTCATCGTCAGAGTATCCAACTCTTTGCTGAATGACATATTGTGTCCTACCTGTTGTGCCCCCCTGATGGGAAGCTTACATCCCCTTTTGGAGACAAACTAGTGGAGGGCACCAGAGATACAGGTCACTTCTTGCTAGATGGCATATATCAGCATGCAGAGAGTTTGGCCTGGAGTCAGCTGTAATGCTGGCAAGTGAAAACAGGGGACTGCCTCACCATATCTACAGTTGTTCACCTCATAAACATAGCACATAAATGGAGAGAAACAAAAGAAATGACAAATAAAATATGAAAACGACAGGTAGAAACTCAAAAGAAAAAGCAGTCACTACTAATGTGTATGGTACTGTATAGTATAACAATTCAAGGAGAAGTTAAATGCTGATAACTATGTAATGGCAGGCAAAGTACAATATATCGGCCAGACCAAAGCATACTACAGCAGGCAGAATGCCACCAGAGGCAAGATTAAATGTTGCCTAACTTATCCCCTATGTGTGCGGCATTTGAACAATGCATGTGCTGCAAATAGTGACTACATGGGCCAAGGAACAGGCCAGAAAAAAAAAATCAAGTGCTGCACGCTAAGCCAAAAGGAACTGCATTCAGGTAGCAGGCGTGGTCTACCAGTCAATAGCCTGCTTGGCAGCTGGTGACCATGCTATGGAGACCCAGTCGCAGAAGGTAAAATATCGTAAACATGGACCACAGGCACCCGCTGGCAGTAAAATAACATGAACTAGGATAGCCAACAGTAAAGAAGTGGCAGCTGTCTTATGCATGCCTGTGGTATACTAGGTATAATTGGCATTACCAGGGTGGGTCGAATGGACAGTGGAAGAGCACATGAGCCAGCAGTGTTTACTGCCGTGGGAAGTTAAGGGCGATTTAGAAACATGCAAATTACCCAATAATGAGGTTTTCCTCATTGCGGCTAATGTGCCTCTGAATAGCAATTTCCTGCATTGTGGAAACAGTCCCTTTTGGCTGTGGTGGGGTTTTTTTCAATCACAGTAAAAGGACATTGGTAGCTAATCAGTGACCTATTACTATGCTGTCTAAATGTCTGTAATCAGCTGCTAAGACCAACTGATCATTGAGCTTTCTGACTTGGCAATCTATAGTCATGTATGAATATGAGTAGAGTTTGCCAAGAACTGTGAAGTCTGAGTGCCTTCAGTTGGTGTCATTGCTCTTAGCAAGCGATTGCAATAGTTTCCTAGCAATCTCTAGTCAGGTAGCCACACAACTAGAGATTGCCAGGAAATGCAGCAATGTTCAGCAGGACAGTTTGTAGGTATAAGTATTTTTTATTTTATTTAAATTATATCAGAAAGCAAAATAAAACTTTTTTTTTTTAATTTAGTTTTACTGCGATCGACATGGGATAAGAACTGACTCACTGTAAACCTATAAGCTTTGCTCATGCATTCTGGACATACCCAAAAATAGTTGAGGAGGCAAACAATTTTTAAATATTATTCTAATTCACTGTTAAAAACTTGATGGAAACTGAGGACATAATATCACGGAGGCAGCATAGCTTAAAGAGGGGTAAAAGTGGTGGGCGTCACTGAGCTGCTGTGGAGGTGCGGTAATAAACGGTAATAAACCTTACACCGCCATTGCATGCCTCTTTTCAATTTACACCAAGTAACCACATTAGCAGGGGGAATCATGAGTAGGGTATAACAGAAAAAACAAGGAATGGTTTTGGCCAAGACCCTAGGAAACCCTTAAGCTCCATGACTGGCCCCAGTAAGAACTGGAGAAAATCTGGGGCAATCAGGTGCAGCTAGCAGACCTGGTGTGGACATGAGACTCTGAGTAGGAAGGCTATAGCATGATGCAGAAGCTAAAAAAAATTTCTCCTGAATATAGAAGTGTTTTTTTTCTCACAAACCTTCTGCCCCCCTCTGCCCAGTTTGGACTCATGCAATAAACTGTATTACAAGATGCTAAAGCTGTTCACAGGCTAAGTGTATTTTGCATTTGATGGTCACAAATATTTATTCAATGAAATTTACTATAATACTTTGTATGGTTACAATAAATGTTAAATAGATAGTCCTTTACTGTTGGATACCATCAGTAGTCTACTGTGGCCATTGGGATGCTTTGCGATTAGTTTCACAAATAAAATACATATAGATAGACGGATGGCTGGATAGATAGATAGATAGATAGATAGATAGACAGACAGACAGACAGATGGATTGATAGGTGGATAGATAGATAGATAGATAGATAGATAGATAGATAGATAGATAGATAGATAGATAGACAGATGGATTGATAGGTGGATAGATAGATAGATAGATAGATAGATAGATAGATAGATAGATAGATAGATAGATAGATAGATAGATGGATTGATAGGTGGCTAGATGGATAGATAGATAGATAGATAGATAGACAGACAGACAGATTGATTGATAGGTAGATAGATAGATAGATAGATAGATAGATAGATAGATAGATAGACAGACAGACAGACAGATAGATAGATAGATAGATAGATAGATAGATAGATAGATAGATAGATAGACAGACAGACAGAAGGATTGATAGGTGGATAGATGGATAGATAGAAAGATTGATTTTGTATGTTTTCAAGCTGAGAAATTCCGTCTGTACCAAAATCCTAGGGAAAAACAATGTTTTCTGTCATTTTATGTTATAGCAAAACGCACATATTGTGCCTGTTATGAGAGACTTGACCATATTTGAGCTTCTCCTTCCTATTTATTATAAAAGCTACTGCGCTGCACAAACCAGTTTGAGAGAGACAGATTAGCAAAGGGTCTTGTCTAGGAAATGTTCATAAGACTAACTTGAAGCTGTAAATGAAGATCCTCATTTGAAGTAACGGTGGAATTCAGACCAGAATGGACTTTGTAAATCAACAGAAAGAAATGTCTACAGTTGAAAACAAATGTGATGCATTGAGTTCTTTTCAAACTAAAATAAGTAAAACCATACAATTGTCATGTTCTGGTAATTTCAACGCTAAAAGGAGTGCTTCTCTATACAAGTGAACTTTGCTTTGTTTGTATATGTTGAGGCATACAAATACCATTAAAAGTGTTTTTTTTTTTCTAATTAAAATTCAATACATAACTGTTTTTTTGTCTTCGTTGAGGGTAGAAGCCCAATCCAGTTGTGTTATTATATATAATTATGCCATTAACATTCCCTGAAAGTTTCATGAATAAATTCAGAGTAATTTTGGAGACATAAGATTTTAAATCAAGCAGCAAAAATAGCTAAAAACAAACAGTATTTTGGGGACAGACTTTCTGAAAATGTTCATCATTTAAGGGGTTAAATATGCCATCAGTAGTTGCATTTATTGCTATGATGGCATCCTAGTGTGCATTTTCTGTCTTAAGCCGTCTATGTCTCAAATGGAAATGTTCAGACATAAAAAGATTATTCTTTCATTTTTGTAAAGTAAGATTATTTTTGAAGGGTTTCTTTCTTTTCAGTGTTCTGAATTTCATTGCTTATTTGGCACTATCTGGGCAGCTTTCCATACTTACATTCAGTGTGCTTTCTATGATAATTTCAGTGTACTGTCTCTTTCACCTAATCTAAAATACAATTTTGACAGTTTCTGCTACTTTGTTTCTATGTCATTTCTGTGAATTAGCTCACCCTCTTACGTATTCCTGGTGACTGCCTTTCTTTGTCCTGCATCATTTTGTCCCACACAATACCGTAACACTTTCCATTTGAGATATTTTATGAATGACATACATAGCCTATATTAATTTTTTCATTGTCTTTGTTGATTGACAGTGTTGTTAAGCCCATGCAATTTTCTAGGTGTTTAGACCACTGTTGTAATATTTGGTTTTGTCAAAGTTTCACCTGGACAAAACAAACAATATTAAAGAAACCTCAACCAGGTTAACAAAAAATAACATTTTTGCATGAAAGCGAGTCCTCCTGTAGCTTCTATGTGGGGGATTTGCCTGCCATACCCTTCTTATATATGTATACTAACTCCCAGACTGTGCAACCTTAAATATTGAAAATCCCCAAAACATATAATCCCTTCCGGCAGAGTGATACGAACTGCACTGTCAGTAATTCTCAGCTGAAAACAATAAGTGATACTCAAGGAAGTACACCTGATGAGCTTAAACCATGTCAAAGTTACACCTGACCAAGGGGAGGGAAGGTGTTGGAGATTATAACCTCATGTCGTCAAATGTTCTACTGCTGCAAGGTAACAGACTGCTGTTGAAGACATCAGTGTTTCAATATGCCTTACTTACTGGCATACTGAATATTTCATGCTTCGACCATTTATGCTGCCAGGTTTTCAACATTTGACCTTTTGACGTTGGTCTTTCTGCTTTCAGTCTTTTTGGCATTAGGGATTCAGCAACATTCTCTTTGAACTACTATGCACTCAATAAAAAGCCCAATTGCTAACCTGTCTCCAATTACAGTAATTCTCTGCTCTGCATAAGTCATACTTCGCACAGCACTGTTTTATATGTACATTGTAATGATTGCCTTAACTGTTCATTCATAGCTCCATTTGGCATGTGACCTAAGTCAAACATTAAAAAGGATCAGTTTGGACTGCTCTTCCTCTAAGGTTACGTAAGTAAATAAAATAAATCTAGATCAGGAAGAGCCTCCTGTGAGAAGGAAATGTGTGTGTTTCCTAATGCTAATATAAATTCCAATATACTACTGGAATATCAAATGGGAATCTTGCACCTCTTAACCCAGTCCATTTATGCACTGCAGATCTAATGCTTCTGGCTTTGTCCCTGCTCCTCATATGGGACCCTACTTTTCTTAATACCCTTCATCACCTTTTTATACCTCCGTTTAAAGCACTATATCACTTAACCTGCTTTTCCACCTCCTAATGATTCACTTTATTGTAGCATTGTCATCAGATTAATTAGTACCCTTTCCAAATTTAATAGGTGGAATGTATTAAAATAGCAGCTTAGTCATTATACATGTCTTAGCTATCTCCCTGCAGGAATCATAAACTGAACTCTTAGCTTAGTTAACTAAACTTAAGACTGCCTGGCCAGTGACAATGGCCTTTATGAAAAGAAAACCACCATTATGTTTTGTGTAATCAGACTGCAGCTATTTAATTAAACTGGAAATCAATGTTGTAATAAGAAGCTAAGCTATCTAGTCAAGTACGGATCCAGTGCTAGGCAACCTAGGCAGCTGCCTAGGGCCCCATGCTGGTGAGGGGAGTCCCAGCCAAAACAAATTATATGTATAAAAAAAAATAGTTTTCTTACTTTGTTGAGTGACCACATACTGACCACACAGCGAAGCTTTCAGAATTAAAAAAAAAGAGTTTTCATGCAACCACATACCGTTGCTTTAAGGATAAAAATATGAAAAATTTCCTGCTTGGCCCATGTCCACATACTGCTGCTTTCTGTTTTCCTGATTTTAAGAAATGAAACAGGAGCAAGTTTAATTGCAGAAATGGAGTGAGATTTCAAAGCAGAGTGCAGCCAAAGTAACACTAACACATTTTGTTGTGTTCCATGCAAACTTTGGCATCAGGTATGAGATTTCAAAGCAGACTTACTTTCAGTAATGGCATCAAGTAGGTAGAGCCTTAATCAAACTACCAAGCCTAATTTCATATGGTACACAAAATACATGTTGATGCAAAACCTGTTGTTCTATTAACTTTTTAAGCAATACAGAGTAATCTGACAGAGTAGACCTAGGGAGGTCAAAAATGAGATGCAGGTGTCCTGCAAGCATGTAACCCCCTCCCCCCCAAAAAAATAAAACAGTATGCTATATGCAGTAATATTTCTGATTTGTGTTTGACTTGTGGATTGTTGAACAAAAGCCATTGCATTTATATTGTCTTTAAATTATTCTGCATTATTCTTTGCACTAAAGAATGAATTAATTCATTAATAGACCCAGATTGTGTGATGCAGTGTAAACATGTTTCATTTTAGAAAAACATTTTTGCATTACCTTCTTTAAAGCCTACAGCAAATGTCAAGGGGTTTACATTTGTCAGATCATATAGTCTGCATTATTTAGAGTGATGATCAGAACCAATTGATCTTCAGGATCACTTGTGTAGTCATTGTTGCATAATATCATGGTACAGTCTTCTCTACAAGATTGGATTGTAAAGGAGTTCTACATTTGATTAAAAACTATTAGTCTGATAGTTGGCAGAGAGGACTAAGGTCTGACTTATTAATGGGCTGCTTCCTATGGCAAGGGAGCAGTTTACCTCCTGTGTGACAATGAGCAAGTCGTTTAATCAGAAAATACTTTGCAATAATTGAGAATTTGTGCTAGGCTCCTTAATGGTCTCCATGACTTTATGTGTAGTATGTATAAACTTGTCATTGTTTGCCAGACATTTCCTATTGGATAGCTAATCTAGTTCAGGAAATGTTATGGGACATCACCATCACACTATTTTTTAATACAACACAGGCAATTTATTCTTCAAGGGCAGCAGGCACTACATTTGTAGATGAAGCACTTAATTGCAAAGTTGTTTGCCAGCAGCAACCTTTGCATTAGTAATAGCTCTCTTTCATGTGGAATTATTCAGATAACTATTACTTCTGCAGAGATTGTGTATATTGACTTAGGATATGTTATTAGGTGGTTGGTATTTCTGGGTCTGTGTTCGGCTACCAAAAAGGATAAATCTTGAACAGGTAAATTTCAAATGGGACACAGAGAAATGGAAAATTAGCGAACAACAAGAATATAGAAAATAAATGCACTGAATGGCCATAGTTGGCCAACAACCAGGAAGTAACTCGATGCATAAGGTAAGTGAAGGGAAGCCTTTTAAATTTGCCCTATTCCTCACTGTAGTGAGATGTCAGCGTGGGTATATATAGTTGGGGGGGTGGGCCCTACATATAAATTGATTGTGTTTGCAACACTGGCTGATAAGGGCCATTTCATGCATTTATATTTGATGTTCTTGTTGTTCGCTAATTTTTAATTTCATTGTGTCCCGTTCAAAATTTAGCCATTCAAGTTTTTTCCTTTTCGGTAGCCGAACATATACCCGGTAATTCTTATGCTCTTATAAATACTCTTCTATTTAAAGTATGGTACACATGGCAGATCTTATGGTATGATGATAGTGATCTTTATACAGTTTCATGTAGTTCATCCAAAACTACCAATAAATTACATGTCATTTATTTTCCCATAACAATAATGGGTCTACAAAATCAACAAAGTGGTTATAACTGCTTACCAGGGTGGGAGGTCTCTCTGTGGATGAAAGTATCCGATGCTCTTATCATACAGTCTTTTTTAAATAGTCAGTAATTTGGCTTTGCGGGACTAGTGTGTGTGTGTGTGTGTGTGTGTGTGTGTGTGTGTGTGTGTGTGTGTGTGTGTGTGTGTGTGTGTGTGTGTGTGAAAGAGAATTAAGTTAGCATACTTTCATCACTATATATTTGTGTGAAATCTGAAATATGAGATTATGGTCATTATTGTTTTTGTTAATTTTTTGCCACTGACATCTGAGAAGGATATAGTTAACAATATAGCTATAACTGCTGGGTTTGAAGGATGTCTGTGAATATAAATGTACACATAACCCGACTTTGGCAACCAATCCTGTGACAGAAAGCCCTAATAAATTAATAATTTCCACATTTGCTCAAGCAAAGCATACTTTTGCTAAGGGAAGTCAAGTAATGACAAAGAAAGCTGCACAACCATAATTTATTTTTTCTTTTGTAGGCATCAGAAAGACTAATTTCATAAATATTTTCTTTAATTTGTTTATTGGGGTAGGTCACAACTCATGCCTGACCATTTGCAGGCTCAGGCAAGATTGCATACATAATAACAACAGAAAAGTAAGATTAAAGATACAACTAAATTATACAGTATAGTGACAACATAACATAGATGTAAAAAATAAATATAAAATGTAATATATTATTTGTGTTAACTATTAGCAATACAGCTAACATCTTTATTAATTAGATAGATAAAGAGACACTATTATGTTGTTTCTGACTTAAAATGTTAATTTTTCTGCTGCTCTGTATTTGCAAACATTTCTGATGCAGCTAGCAGTTTCATTCTTATTCTTATCACTCTTTCAATTATAAAACACACAACTTTACATCAAACTGAGGTTTCACAGAGATATATTTATAAGGAACTATTTGCTTTTACCACATATAATCTTATGAAAGTCCAAGCTGACAACCACAGTATCCCACTTTCCCCATCTGACACCATACCCCCAATCTCATAATAAACTATAGATGAGGTCACATCAACTTGGGGAATAAGGAAATAACTTGATTCCCTTTTCTCAAAGTTGGTGTTACCTGAAAGTTAGTATAGTCAGAAGTCAGATTATGAGATGATATTCAGTCCCCCTTTAAAAAAAAAAAACAATGCAGTTGGCATCTGGTTTGTCATCAGGACTGGACCCCACCCAGTACAGATGCATGTTAGTTATTTATCCATTTACTGTACGTCTTTCTTAAACTTGGCATGATTCCTAAGACAGAAATGTCTCTTGTCTTGCAGACTGTCAAGTAGATTGTTCATTATAATACGCAGCATGTTCATTATAATACCACATAAAGCTTGATACTAAGGGGATCAAACTCAGGTCTATAAAGCTCTCCTATGAAAGTTCAAAACACAACATGCCAACACACCAAATATGGTCTGTCATAAATGCCCAAGACACCACAATGGCAACATTTGAAGCTAGAATTTTTTTTTTGAGTGGAACAAGCACTCCTACACCCCCATGTGGAGGCATGCTCTCCCCACCCCTTGTAGTTATATCTACCAACTGTGCAGTTGCAAAAGCATGAAGAAAGGAGGAACCTTCTCAAATCAAAGGATAGAAACTGCACATTTGTCAGTTTTGATCCTCAGGTTCTTGTGACGCTCAGGGAATGTGAATTCAGTTACCAATCTATATTCATTAGTATCTCATAGCTCTGAGTATGCATGTTTACTGACATAATACTTTAAAAGTAAAACTGTGTACTACACCATGACTGGCTGGGCTATTTGGACTGTCTTGAATTTGTTGAATAGGAAGTTGAAATATGAGCAGGGATTTCATACTAAAGAGCCAGATATGGTACAGTCTGCCACAGGTATAATTTCTAAGGTGAAAAAATCAGCAAAACTACAAACTGTATGAATACATTTTTACAGAATGAAAGACAGAAGACAAAATAAACCAAAATAAAGCAGATGAAAATACTGGTTAATTCATTTCAACATGGCTATTCATTACAGAAATCAATGTGTTTTTTAAATGTGTAAAACAGTGAATGTTTTAAGATTTATAATGTATATCAAAACTTCTTTTTTAAATGGCCTGGAAAAATAATTTCTGTTTTGCACTGATTTTGATATTCTAGGCATGGTGTTACACTGCATTAAAGATTTATGTCACAGACAGTGAGTACAAATGTGAAATCTGACCGCAGAAGAGATTTACTTTGACTTCAGTACTAGCAGGTAATTTGTGATTAAATTAATAATGTGAGCATGGCTGTACATTTATGTTCTTGATATCAGTGAAAAATTATGACATTAGTGATTAGTAAGTCCTCCTTTTGACAAGGCTGCAACTTAGGAAATAGTCTTTAATTTCTATCATCTGATGAATTATTAGATCATTTCAGAATGTAGTCTTAATTCCAAGACAAAGTGCTGTAATGTCCTATGGAGTTAAAGCAATCTATATCTAAAATATAGTTTAGCAGTTTAAAGTAAAATGCTGTAATTGAATTACATCCTTTTGACACAAGTTTGATTCCAGCAGCCCCTATTTGCACATTGTAAGCCTCTGTGCAATTGACTTAATCAGAACAAAGCTTCCCCTCCACTTCTGACAATAAGCATGTGTAACTAGTAGATCTTGCCTAGCTAAGAAAGACTGAGATAAAATTAAAAATAAAAATTTAAACTACATAGGAGCAAAACTGCAATCTGACATATAACTGCTGCTCTTCGATCAAACATCTGACTGGTAACTTTACAGCATAAATACAAAGTTTCTGCCTTGCTTTTGTGACCATAAACTGCTCTCACTACATCCCTGAAACTAATCCGCATTTGAGCAATTATGAGAATAGTCCAATGATTATCATTATATTTTCTTACTTGTATGAACAGGATCCTACTAAACCAATGCCCTGGGTCAGTGACAATGGTAGCATTACTCATATGGTATACTGCACCTCTATTTCTATAAGTAGGGTAACTTTTTCTTTCACAGTTGTGACAGGACTGTGAGCTACTATCAGATTTGAGCCTCATTAGTCATTTGCGACAGCATTCCTGGTAAATTTCTGCATAGTCTAGTGCCTTAGTCTGTAATGCAATTGTGGAAGTGGCAGTATTGTGAATTCTGCTCCAGGGTTTGTGGTTCAGTACTTTCCATAGCAGTATATACCTCCTTAAGTTTGCATTCCAGTAGTCTGGTGCCTTAGTCTGTGATGGGATTGCAGTAGTGGCAGTATTGTGCATTTTGCTCCAGGATTTGTACTTCATTGCTTTTTACAGCTGTATATAACTGCTTAAAGTTGCATTAAAGTGCCTTTCTGTTTACCTTGCTACTGTTTTTTTTCCTTGTTCTTTGAGTCTTCCCCACCCTCCACTGAGACATTAAGCTAAACATTTCTGAAATTCTAACCATAGGAGTAAAGCTCCAGTTTGAAAATGTTCTCCAACTCTCCCACCCTTCTCTTGTGGTTTTAATTGTTTGTGTGTCTGGCTTCCATCCCTTAATGTGATCTAACTTCCAAAGTCCCTCCCTCCCCTCTTTCATTGCTATTGTCTGTGTAAAGTGTTTAAGTACTTTCCCACCCATTGTTTTTCATATGTCCATAATACTGAGTGCCCACAAAACAAACTAGTATTGCACTTGAGCAAACTTCGCTTGCTAAAAATTGTTTCCTTCACTAAGTGTCACATCCTCAATGGTGAGGTTAACCACAAAGCTGTCTCCTTCTAAATAAAAATTAAGTCAATAACCACAGCAAACCCTGTAACAGTTAAGACTTATTCCAAAGCAAACTGCATCCTATTAAGCAATAGTTTTTTCAAAATTCAATACCCTTCCCAACCCTGAGTTTCAGGCAACCCATGCAGAATTGTTTGCAGAGACCTTGTACAACCATGTAGATGGCTGTATATAGGCTGCTGTATCTACTAGAAGTAATCCCAAAACAAACCATAAAGAAACCACACTGGTGGAATCCTAACCCTAGTAGGGTGCATAACAAAAGGAAAAAAGTAATGGCTAAGATCAGAGAGAGCAACTCTCATAATGATAGGAGCTCTCTAACTAAACTAAACAGGAAACTAAGATGACTAATTAAGTCCAAAAAGGCCAGTTATGGGGTCAAGATATATTCACAGGCTAAAAAACAAGAGACGTTACAAAGACAAGCATCTGGAGCATTTCTCCCCAGGCCTCCTCTGAAAATTGGCTTTGTTCCAAGTCTGACTTTACCAGTAAATAAATGTTAAATAAATAAACAATAAAAAAAAAAACAACCACAAGGCCTTCTACAGCTGTGTTCAAAAACTCAAAAGCAGTGCATGCCAAACTGGTGGTCAGTGGTGGCACATTCACTAAGTAGACCAACACAGTAAATTTGCTGACTGACAAATTCCGTTAAAACGTCAGCTCTCAATCCCTCACTGCCTACCCCCATGAAATACCATAACCTCCCCAACCATTAATCCTGTCAGTACTTACTAAGGCCAAAACTATAGACGCAACAGGCCCAGACAATATCCCAGATTCCCAGGATGCCTCTTAAATAGCTTGAAACATGACCTATCAGGACCACTTGAGTCACTTTTCATCTACAGCCTCAAAACAGACTTTGTACCTCAAGAATGGAGAACTGCAATGGTTATCTCACTTCACAAGGGTGGACCATCAACCATCCCCTGAAACTACAGACCTATTAGTCTGACTAGACCAATATGCAAAGCCAGAAATGAATTATCAAGGAAATTATCAACAATGACATAGGCAACCTTCAGACACTGGACCCAACCTGATTTGGCTTTGTCAAGGGAAGGGAATGCTTACTAAACCTGATGGACACCGTTGAAAAGGTCACCAAGGCAATGGATGACAGGAAAATTGTGCATACTCCGAACTAGACTTGGCTAAAGTGTTCAATACAATATCCCACTTAGGTATAGATAATAAACTCACTAAATCCCTACATAACTCATTGGATTGCCAGCTCACTCACAGACAGGACCTAGGTGGTCAGGATTGGTGATACCAACTCCATTAAGAGACTGGTCACCAGTGGGGCACCTCAGGGCTGCATGCTGGGACCACTGCTATTTGGCATCTACTTCTTGGAGGTAAAAGCTAATATCAAGGGCCTTTGGCTGACCAAATTAACAGATGACTGCAAATTGGGAACTATCATAGATCGTCCCCATGACACAAACATCTTACAAGAAGGTCTAACACAGACAAATGACTGGTGCCAAAGTCAAACTTAATGACAAGCAATGTGTTGTAGTGTCTTTGGGAAAACTGCCACCCAGGCTGATTACTCCATCGATAAGACATCTCGTAAAGTTGACAGGGTAGTCTGGGATCTGGGAACATATGTAAACAGTAATGTGGCCTGTGACAATTGTGTGGCCAAGGTAGTAAGAAAATCATTCTATTTCACCAAATGTATATGTAAGGTCATGGCATCCACATCCAAGGAAGTCATAGTGTCACTTTATTTGGTCTTAATCAGAACCATCATTGAGTATAATGCCCCCTGTCAGCATTTGCCTGATCAGGCATATGCAGCAGTTGGAACACCACAAAGGTTCCTTACCAGGAGAATCCAGGGTATAAACACATTGTCCTAATCAAATCATACTTAAAGCCCTTTGTATATACATCGCCTCCTGCAGGTTACTGAGAGGTAATCTATGCCTGGCATACAAGGCATTCTTGGATCCAGCGCCGATGGACCTTTTGTACGTCCAAAAAATTAACAGCATCAGAACCACTAGATCCAAGGATTTAAATTTTGCTTGTGACATAAATAAGACATGTTGGCAAGATATGTGTCTCAGAGGATTTCAACACTCTGGAACAGGCCATGTGAAGCAGAGTCTATCCATAACCCCATTTAAGCATAACCTTGGCCAATGGATGGGAAATCAGAAATTCATTGCAGATCTGACCCCCATGTCTCTAACAGACAGAGGCTGACAGTAATGCCCAAACTAACATATCCCCACCACATAATCTCTACAAGCTTCTAAGTAACATATTCCTTGCTAATAAACACCCATGATACACAGAGACACAACTGGGTTTGATTGCACAGCTAGGCTTGTAAAGGCCCTAGTGATTGTTACCCTAGTATATACCTATGAACTTAAAATTCTCACAACATGCCATCAACCTTAGCATCTTTGCAATTAAGTGCTGAGTGGTACCTCTCCATGTCTCTGGTTCATACAAGACAGGGTGAGTTTTTAAGGCTGTTTGTGGATAAACAGCACAACAGACAGGACAGCACAACAGCCTAAGGATTAACTTTTTGGCCTCATAAATTCCTAGGTGTGGACTTCAATTCTTACTTTCACTCACTCTCTGGAGTTTCTATATCCCTTGTATGGGTTTTCTCAAAGTAGTCAATATGTTGGCTGAATGGCTATTCCAAACTGTCCACATATGAATTTATTTACTATTGCCCTTGTGGATGAAAGGGGTCAAAAATGACTAATTCACATACCTGTTTAACAAATAAATACAATGAAATAAATTATTGCTTTTCTGAGAGATTTTCTGAGTGTTTCTAAAGAATAAACTATATATAGTTAATACAGCTTAAATTATAAATTACATTGTTTATCAAATGTTATAATTAGAAGTTTTGTTTTACAGTATCTGCTGCAATTAGATTTAGTAAAAGTCTTTAGAAATATCCATCCATAACCCCTTTTCCATTTTTAAGCAAGAGGTTGGGGTGTCACATTGGCAGTAGCAATCATCAAGAGCCAATGCTCTCACTGTCGGGTGGTTATCTCTGTCATGGTTGTTCTTCCATACCACACACATGCCCATACACTCACACCCATGGCCAGTTTATTATGTCCAATCTACCTACTGCATGTCTTTGGAATGTAGAAGGAAACCAGAGCACCCAGAGAAAATCCACATGCATACAGGGAGGACATGCAGATGCCATACAGAAGACACTGCAGCCAAGAACTGAACCAGAGAACCTCTTGCTGTGAGATGACAATGCCCACTGCACCACTGTGCAGCCCAATATGTATATACATATGTATCAAATTATATTATACAAATAAATAATATATCATATGATATATATGTGTGTGTATATATATATATATATATATATATATATATATATATATATATATATATATATATATTTAAACACACACAAACATATATATATATATATATATATATATATATATATATTTGTGGTTGAAAGATAACCACCAAACATAGTTTAGTCATAGCCTGACTCTTACATGGTTCACCCAAATAGACCCTTAAAACCTAGTGCATGGTCTGTCAACATTATCTAGTTATTCATTCCTGTTTGCTAGAGAAAAATTTGAACTGCTGTGGCATGATGTCACTGGCCACTGGGCCAAGGATCTACAAAGAAGGCTGTTCTGTCTTCTCACCTGAACAATATTTTATTTTCCTGGCAACACAATACATGATAATACAGTCATCAAAAACATACAGGGTTGATTCCTTTGCCTACCATTGCCTGTCCCCTGTCAGCAGCTCGTCTAGAGACAGAATCTGGGCCTTCTGACTACACAGCTGATAAAGACTGAATTCTTCCTTGTTAAAGAGTCTTCATAGCACAGACATTGCTGATACCCAAAAGCAGGTGCTAAAAACGTAGCCTGTTTGTATGCATTCATAATCTGCCTCTTATCTAGAGGTTACTGCTTGGCAAATCCTTACACATATATTTTTATACAAAATTATGTTACAACCCAGGTTAAGGGCATGATTTACCCCTTCTCTCATTAGTTTCTTCTAGGAAGCATAGACATAAGTGGACTACACACAAAGTGTGTCACTGTATTACTATGTCTAGCCACTCTGAATAACACTGCATCAGCAATCAAAAGGCTTACTTGCTTCATATGAAGGAGTAAGCTCCCTGTATGGTTACCTCACTTTTTCACTAATTTCTTCTGAATGACCACTCTCAGAAGCTGGCACAAAAAGTATCTCTGTTGGAGACACAGTACTCCTTTCGCTCACATATTAATGAAACCTCTATACTTGCAAAATTAATAAACTGCATCAGCCTTATCAAAAGGGCCTTTCTCTACAGTAGGGTCTGCACTGTGAAACCAGCCCCTCCCCACTGTCACGTACACACACACACACACACACACACACACACACACACACACACACACACACACACACACACACACACACACACACACACACACACACACACACACACACACACACACCAAATAAGATATAAACAGAGCCATGGAGTAGTTTGAGTGAATTGAAATAGTTTATCTAGCACTGAAACATGCGCAGATGTACTAGATAAGCATGTGACTCAGGTAAATTTCATTTTAGTGTGTAGACCATGCTAAGCATGTTGTTAATCTCCATAGCTGTGGATTACTCATGGCTTTGTTCTATGTTATGTTTTCTGATTGCATACATTTTATTACACATCGGTACATAATAATACCTTTAACAAAACATTGATAAAGTACTG
Source organism: Protopterus annectens (assembly GCF_019279795.1). Taxonomy (NCBI): domain Eukaryota; kingdom Metazoa; phylum Chordata; order Ceratodontiformes; family Protopteridae; genus Protopterus; species Protopterus annectens. The sequence goes on along the minus strand of NC_056748.1, from coordinate 135,829,036 downwards.
TAATGCCTTTAACTCAGACCATGAATGAAAAGGGTTCAGTGGGTCAGAATATTTACCCAGTAATGAAGCAAATGAAATACAATAAAATAAATATAAAAAGGCTAGGATTTAAACAGCAAGCCATAACAGTGGAAAAACAGTAAGGACTTAAAAGTGGTTTAACTACATGGCTAAAAAGTGTAACCCACAAAGTTGGAAGTGGTTGGCTTTTAAGTTATCGGTACTGTTTTGTGAGCACAGTTCTCATTGTTTCACTGGCAGAGTGAGAGTGATGTGGCTGCCATTTGTATTGCCACCCTTACCAAGTGTTTTTATTTTATTCAAAGTTGCGTAACCATGCTGGCAGTATATATAAGAGCCCGCGGGGGGAGGGTGTGTCCGTTCGTATAAGATATTGATTTAGTGTCTTTGTGAAGTTACATGCTGTAGACCAGTTATGATCAACTATTTGTTATGTCAGGTTGCCAGGAGCTAAAGATTAACAGTGGAACCCTTAAGAGAGAGAAACAGAAAGAATCTCATTAACACAGGATTGGCTCAACATCTTTCCCCAAGAGTATTAACAGTATGACTGTGGAAAGAAGGATTTCTAGCCATACTTGTTGTATTGCAGAGAGTATAATTAAGTATATCCATACATGTAGATGACACTTTGTGAAATATTTCATCATGCTGACTTAACAGAGGCTTCATTTGTATGTTATAGATGGAAGTTCTATAACCTACAATAGTTTTGTTGTTTAATACAGCTTGGAAGTAATTAAATGCAATGCTTTTGTTGAGATGCGGTTATTTCTGTATAAATGTTGGATGGGTTAATATTAATCTAAGAATGTCTATAACTAGGACAAAGGAGGAAGAGACTTACTACTGTCTTAGAATGGTTGGTAATACGAATCTATGAAGGCCTGAGTTAAGGCAGAAAGGGAGAAGAGAAGTAGGCTTATATTAGGATGGAAGATATGCGAACAAAAAATAAGAAAATGAATCTGTATGGATACTAGCTATGGAAAATAAATTATGATTACATATGAATGGATAAAATGGACAAAAGTGGATTTCGTAATAAGGAATAAAAGAGATTGTAACATCTTTTTGATGTGCAGTGGATGACATACATAATGTATTTAACCTTTTCTCAGAGAATGTCATCAAAGTGATACCATGAATGAAAATGTCCAGCATAAGGCAGTTTATAAACAGATATAACCTGGCACCTACTTTAATTCAACAGACACATATATATGGATAAAACAGCACATGAAGTTGGATCTATGTTAAACCATTGAATGGACAGATTGTTGAAACCCATACGGTCGAACCCATATGATTGACAATTCAGTCCTTTGAACTGCTCTGACTGAGATTGCATTACCGTAGGGATCAGGATATTTGCCTATTTCCCCACTGTAGTGTGATGTGGGTGTTGGTATATATAATTAGCGGGGGGGGTGGATACATGGGGGCTTGCCCACCTGCAAAATCATTTTTTTGTGTTGTATGTGGGTGGTTTTTGAGTTTTTTTTTTTTTGACAGCCTGAGTTGTTGATCATATGGATTCGACCACATGGGTTTCAACAATCAATCCATTTGATGGTTTGACATAGATGCCATAAAGTTTCCATAAAAAGGTATTAAAAGTGCTGGGAGATGCCTCACAGCGATTCAGATAAAAATGAGGAGTCTTGTGTTTTTTGTAAGAACAGATCTACCAGCTAAAGAAACTCTGTCAGAATACGATCCTGACTTATGTTACTTCATTATATATGAAAATGTAAGATGCCAAACCAGATGATGACTCCTGCTTTGTAGATTACCTGCTGTTTCCAAGGAGACAAAAAAGAGGAAAAGGATGCATAGAATAGATGAGGCTGGAGTTTTTGGAGATTTTATGTTTTTTAATAGATCATCAGAGCAACACTGCTAATAAGGTAGCAGGAAGGCTGGCATAGTCCTGAAGTATTTCATTGAAATGCATTTCAAAGTAGGGATATATAGACATTTACAAATTGCAAATATTTCTCATAAGACTGATGGTGCTGGGCTGGACTTTTTGATGTCTGATCACTTTGTCTAGATTTTACTAAAGACATCCTAACAAAATATCTCTTTTCTCACAGCATGTGCCCATAACATGTTGGATGTAAGGATCAGCAAATTCTGCAAGTTCTTAGTTTTGTGGTTTACCTGCCCACTGAAGTAAAACAATTAATGAATTGATCATCTTAAGTCAATGACTAATCCTCCAGGCATTTCTTCAGGATCATCAAAGAGATGCCTGTAGGTGTTTAATACTGCCTCTTCAAAGTTCCATTAGTACTTGCAAAACCGTCCGAGATATGCACTAATTAAATATTTAATTTTAAAATGTACATGAATATTTATTTATTTATTTTATTTTATTTTATGTTTGTTTACCGGGATAGTCCGACTGGACATAGGTCCATTTTCAGCGGAGGCCCGGGGAGAAAAGCTCTATAGTAAGTACCAAAATTAAACAATATGATTAACAATTTTGAAGAGGCAAATATGAGAAAAAACAACATAAAAATTATGATTAAATATGTGAAAAACAATATGAAAAAATACTGTATAAGCAAATATGGAAAAAAAGAGAGATATCTACAGATAATAAAACATAGTTAACCATAGATATTCATGCCATAAGTCTACAATGTCTATAAGCAGTTAGAGTTTCATACGACTGTAAAAAGTTATACAGTGGTTGAAGCAGGCAGTGAGTTTTATGGAGTGAATGAACAGAAGGAATTATGTGATGCAAGGGCATAGCCATTTTTCCATTAAGTGTGATTTAAGTGAGTTTTTAAAATGGGTAAGAGCTGAGGCAGAAATCAGAGAAGAAGGGAGGTTATTCCAGGTTCTAGCTATGGTGTGAGAGAACAGAGCTTTTCCTGCGGTATTGTTAGCCTTTGAGATACAGAGTAGAGATTTGTCGGATGAGCGGAGAGGATGATTTGTATTATAGTGGGTGAGGAGTTGGCCTAGTGCTGGGGTTTTTCAGGATGTCTTACAACATTGTAGGCAATGACTAGCTGGTGGTAATTTAGTAGTTGGGGAAGTTCTAACCATTGTAGTTCCCTTAGAGCCTGGCAATGGTGGGTTCTGAAGGTGGAGTTATTCGCAAATTTGGCGATTTTGTTATAACATGACTCCAGTCTGGCAAGGTCAGGTTTTCTGACTTGGGTAAGGATAAGGGCGGCATACATTAGAGTGGACAGTAGGTGAGTTCAGGCAAGGGTAATCCGAGCTTGACTTGTGAGGGATTTTCTGTGTCTATATAGTGTTCCCATTTTTATGGAACTTTTTGATTGATTGTGAAATATGGATGTCGAAAAGTAGGCTTTTTCAATTTCAACACCCAGGAGTTTGGTGTGGTCAGAGGGAGAGATAATAGTGCCATTTTTGGAGGAGATCGTGAAGGATAGAGGGGTAGGCATGGTTTTGTTGAGGTGAAAAGTAACAATTTAGATTTATTAGGGTTTAGCATAAGTTGGATTTGAGTGATCCGTGTTTCGACAGAGCTAAAAGATTCCTGAGTGAGTTGTTGTAGAGTGGTGATTGATGGTGCCAAACAAATAAGAGTTGAATCATCTGCATATTGTATAAGTGAAGCATGCTGTGTGGTGGTATGGAGATTATTGGTATATATGGAGAAAAGAAGTGGGCCTAATATTGAGCCTAGTGGTACACCTATGGTAGTTGGGTGTAAGGGGGATAGTATACCTTGCCATTGGACAGATTGTTGCCTTTCAGTCAGATAGCTTTTAAACCATGCTATAGTGGAGGGGGCAAAGGATAGGGAGGCCGGGGTCTCGAGTAGTAAGGAATGTGAGACCATGTAAAATGCTTTGGAGAGGTCTAAAAATATTGCAGATACAAAGTTGTTATTATTTGTCTGTTGGTTGACTAGATTGGTAAAAGAGAGCAGTGCAGTTGTTGTGCTGTAGTGTTGCCTGAAACCATGCTGTGTGTGGGAGAGGAGATTATGTGAGTTTAGGAAATGCATTATTTGAGAATGTATACATTTCTTGAGTATTTTAGATAAGGGAGATAGAATGGCAAAGGTGTAATAATTTGAGTATTCATAAGAATTTCCACCTTTATGAAGTGGAATAATATATGATACCTTCCATAGTTGTGGGATGTAAGATTCTTGTATGGAGCAGTTGATAAGAATAGAAGTAGGGTAGGATAAGGATTGAGCAGCTATTTTTAGGAAGTTGGTTGGTAGGTTGTTGGCAGCAAGGGTGGTTGGTTTCAGTTTTAGCAGGAGTTTCTTCATTTTAGAGGTTGGTATGGGTGAGAGAGAAAAATGTGTGATATTGTCAGGGCATTTTGTTGGGTTATGTAGAGGGTTGTTTTTGGATAGTTGGGAGGATAAAGTTAGGATGGATTCAGTGAAGTGGTGATTAAATTGGTAGGCTATGTCCGTATTGTCCTTGGTGGAGTTAGGAGTTGGAGTGGTAGTTTTGCCTGGTTTTAGGAGAGAGTTGATAGCATGCCAAACCTTTTGGGGATCTTTTCAGTATCTATTTTGGATATCAAGGAAGCAATTTTGTTTATCTAGTTTGGTTTGTCTCTTGGCCTGATTTCTAAGTTGTAAGTAGTTTTGTTTAGGCTAAACTAGTATTATCCTTCTTCAGTTTTTCCAGGCTTTATCTTTAGATTTTAGTAGGGCTCTAGTTTCCCTACTTAGCAATGGTGCATAGTTTGCCTTGGCTCTGATTTTCCTAATGAGAGCAACTCTGTCTAGGGCATTGATGAAAATGCTGTTAAAGTAGTCAACTGCCTGGTCTAAACCTAGGGTTTGCAGTGGTTTGCAGTTACTATGTTTTAGAATACTGTTGAATTCCTGTGTATTTAGTTTACAATTATTCTGACTCGTCTAAAAATGATGGGTTTGGCTATGTTGGTACGTTTCCATAGTAGGAAAGTGGGGAGATGGTCACTGAGACCATCTGGAAGGCAGCCTGTCTGGTAGTTTTGTTTGGGCGAGTTGACTAGAGTCTAGTCTAGAAAAGATTGTTTATTTTTTTTGTCAACTCTAGTGGGTTCTTGGATAAGTTGGGAAAAACTGGATAGATTAACGTGGTTAGTGGGGTTGTTAGAGGTGCAGGCTATCCAGTCAGTATTTAGGTTACCTAGTATGATGGTTTCTTGAGAAAGATTATCTGTGGCCCATTGTTGATCATATTCACCCTATTCCCCTAGGCACCATCTTTATTCCCTCATTCCTGCTTTAGGCTGCTGCATGTCCCAGGCAAGAGCACTCACTCTTTTTTCCAGCTTGTCAGCGGTTTTCTCCCCAGCAATCCTGACCTGCTGGCTACTTACGACCTAGAATAATAGAATCTTAAAAACTCTTTTTTCTAACATTTCATCCTCAGCACAGGGAAGAACCTAAACCACCTACTGTGCTGTGCTGTTTAAGGAAACAAGATAAGCAATAGCAATGTATGTACATCCTGTTCATTACCTCCTGCAATTGTAGTTATTTTTTGTACCCTAGTTCATGGTAAATGTTATCTAGGTCTAACTCCAGCCTGGACAACCAGCAGCCATACTGTACTACTTTTCTCCCCATATTTCTTAACTACAACCAAGACCCTAGTTTCTCCCACTTTGCCCATTATCTTTTCACTCCATTCATAGGTTCATAGGTTCATAGATCAGTACTAAGCTAACTGCCCTTGCGAGCCATTTTAAGCCTAGCCAATTATCCCTTGTGAGACTCAAACCCTGCACCTTGTGTTTGTAAGGCAAACACCTTAACCATTAGGCCCCCCTCCCAACCCTTCTATCTTTTCTCTCATCATGGAATCTCTGTTGCTATTACAGTGTTCTCCCACTAGATGGCAGCACTTGCCTGTTGTATTCTCAATTAGCATCAAAGTGCTTCCCCTAACTACTTACCTGTTACTTCCACACTCTGCACAGCCCAATCTCACTATATTGCTCTCCTTTCTTACTCTCCCTCCAACAACATAGTGTCCCTTACCTCCAGCTTACTTACCTGGAATTTTCATTCCACTTTCACTGATTGTCTCTCTCATTGCCCCTCATCTCTCTTGTCCTTGGTCTGACCCGCTCCATTCACCCTGTGGGTTCACTCCGCTCCCCTACCCTAACCCCAATTCCCACCCACCCCAGTAGTCCTAAACTTATACTTCTAAACCACACCCCATTCCATCTCACAACCAATCATATCTTCTTCTTTAATGAAGTCTCTTAACAAAACCTAATTACCCCTCTCTAACTTGATCTATCCTAACTCCTCCCCTTACACACCATCCCTCTAGTTCAAACCACTCAAGATGCAAACATTATCTTTCCCACTAAATATTAAACTATTTCTTATTGTCACTGTTTTACCTTGTTTACCTACATCTTACCTGCTAACCTTCTATGAAAACTCTGGAGACTTCCATCTCTACTACCGCAATAAGCAAACAAGTATAATACCACCAACTATAACCCAAAGCCATATAAATATTACATCACTACCTACCTACATACTTCCAAAGTATCACAGATTAACCCATATTAAATATGCCAATCTAAAACCGAGAAAACCTTTAAACCAACTACATGACCTGCACAACCCCGGTCATAAACCTCAATTATTAACTGATGGGGACATTCATCCCAACCCTGGACCAACACACTCTGTTAATATTGAACTCCAAAACCCTAATCCCTCTATTTGTAATACCCCACCCAGACTCCCTAACTCACTTTTCATAGCTCACCTTAATATATACGTAGCATAAATAACAAAGTTGCCCACCTCCATGCTTTCCTAGATGTCCACTCCTTTAACATCCTATGTTTGTCAGAAACATGGTTAAAAACTTCAACTATAGATAATGAAATCTTACCACCTGGTTACAATATCCTAAGAGCAGACCGCAAAGTCAAAAAGGGAGGAGGAGTTGCCATTCTCTTTAAAGAAGGGTTACAAATTACCACAGTAGACTTCCATCTACCTCTTGACAATAATGCAGAGATCCTTGCTACTAAAGTACAACTAAACATTAATAAATCAATAATTATAATCTGTATCTACCTACCTCCTGGCAATAACACCTGTACCCTTGAAGACATCTTTGCTGGGCTCTCTTCATGTTTCCCCCAAGAGACTATAATCCTAGGTGACTTTAATATTGATTGGAAGAGCTGCACAAATGATCAACCAACTTCCCACATTAACCTAAATGGATATTCACAAATGATCAACTCCCCAACCAGAATTAACAAACCCAATAATAAAGAGAGTACATTAGATTGGATACTGATAAATAACCACCAACAAATGTATAAGGCTGGAACCCTTCCTGCTGATGTAAGTGACCACCAGATCCAAAAAAAATGTTAATCCTGATTATTTCCAAACTGAACTTAGAGCATGTGATTGGTCACCCATAAAACACCTCCTTCTAGAAGATGCAGTAAATGACTTTAAATCAAAATTCTTAACAATCCTAGACTATCATGCTCCAAAATGTACTATCAGAACTAAGTCAAAGGCAGCCCCATGGCTCACTAAGGAAACTAAGCATAAAATCATACTAAGAAACAAATTCTGGACTCTATGGAGATCCATAAAACAAAACACAGACCAACTTAAATTCAAACAAATAAGAAATGATACAACAAAGCCATACTCTTAGACAAAAAAAACATTTACTGTCATCTTCAACAGGCAAACCAAAGTAATCCACAAAAGTTCTGGGCTTGCATTAACAGACTTCTTCATCCTGGCCACTCTACTACACCACCCCCACAGCTGCTAATCCAGAAAATCCCAAACAAACAGCAAATGCCTTCAATACCTTCTTTACAGATGCCATCCAATCACTCGCCAATCAATTAACACTTGATGGTTCTAATCTCTAACTTCTGCTACTAACTCACTTCCTATATTCCATTTGCAACCAGTCCCAACTCACCTTATCTGTAACCTCCTACAAAAACTTAAGCCAACAACCCCATCAGCAGACCAACTACCAGCAGAATATCTGCAAAAAGATGCCAAAGCCATAGCCTGTCCTATATCAATCCTAATAAATAGAACCATAAAAGAAGGAAACATCCCTACCATCTGGAAAATCTCTCACATCATCCCCCTACACAAGGGTGGCAACTCTAATGAATATTCAAACTACTGTCCAATAGCATTACTTTCTCCTTTGGCTAAAATAATGGAAAGATGCATCCATAGACAATTACTAGACCACTTACTGCAAAACAATCTACTTGCAAAGTGTCAGCATGGCTTTAGGCCATTCCATAGTACTACCACTGTTCTCTTATCCTTCTCTGATAGCATAAACAATAACAAAAATAACAACATTCTCTCCTCAGCACTCTTTATTGACCTCTAAAAAGCTTTTGACATGGTTAACCACCACTTACTTATCAATGTATTAAAATCACTTTCTCTTGATACTCTGGCTATACAATGGTTCCAATCTTACCTAAACAACAGACAACAGGCTGTGCTTTGGGACAACAATCTATCTTCCCATCTCCCTGTTACCCTGGGAGTCCCCAGGGCTTTATTCTTGGCTCCCTCCTATTCTCAGTTTATATAAATGACCTTCACCTAGCTATTACTCAAGCTACCTGTATTCAATATGCAAATGATTCTACAATAATCTGCTCAGCTAATTCTTCATCTGAACTACAGTCCTTAACCCAGAAAATGTTTACCATAGTAGAAAACAGTTTATTACAATGCTATCTCCTCCTGAACCCCAAAAAGACAAAACTTTTACTCTTCACACCCACCCGGAAATCCACCCCTATAGACTTCTCCATCCTATCCAATAATGGAACTCTTATATCTCCAAATCTAACAACTAAACTGCTAGGAATAACAATAGATAACAACCTTACCTATGAAACTCACAGTAACAACACTATAAAAACTGTTAATAGGAAACTGGGCTCCCTTTATAGGATTAAACCATTCCTTACTCCACAAGCCAGAACTTCTATTGCCCACACCCATTTAATCTCCACACTTCTCTATGCTTCATCCATATATACAAATCTGACAAAAAACAACCTTAACAAGCTGTCAATAACTTATAATAGCATTGCCAGATTTGCCACAGCCTCCTCTTTCAGGACCCACCACTGTCATAATCTGAAACAACTAGGCTGATTAGAGCTACAAAATCAGCTCCATTATAACCAACTCACCATTGCCCACAAAACCCTCTTCCAACAGACTAAAACTCCAATACTTTCAAGCCTTTTTACCCCATATAAAAACCTTAAGACATTACGCTCATCTAATAAATTACTAGTATCCACAAGTAAAGCCAACAATACTGCTGGCAGCTCTCTGTTCTCTAATGCTGTTGGAAAAAACTGGAACCAACTTCCAAATGAACTGACATCACTGCCATCTTTACCACTATTCAAACAAAAATTGAAACTTTACCTGAATATACACTGGTTGTGCCCCTGTACAAACCCAGACTAATCCAAAACATCATTGCTATCTTCCTCTGATGACCTACTACTTCTGATCTACTACTTGTACTATCAAGGACTGGTACATATCAGTTCCTATTCTATCCTAAATGAGCATGTAAACAAATATATATGTTTTTATATTTCCTTGGGAATAGAGTTTCTCACAAACTTATCTAATGCTCTGTATTATTTTAGGGTACTCAACTGTTGAAATGTTATGTGATTATCTGTAAAACAACTTCTGTACATGCATTCTACATGTCATGTTAAACATTTAATATATTAATCATTTTTTTAGTTGGAGCTTATCTCCCCGGGCCTCTACTGAAAATGGACATATATCCAGATAGACTAGCCCAGTCAACAAATGTAAAATAAAATAAATAAATAAATTGTAAGATTTCTTCAATGATGGGAAAGTTATTACCCGGAGGAATGTAACAGCAGAGAATGTTGATACATTTTGTGTCATTTATGTTTAGGGTTTCAGCATTTTGAAATTTAGGTATGGGAGTTTATAGAAGTTTGGTATTCAGTGTATTTTTGAAGAGGATAGCAACTTCACCTCCCTTCCTGCCTACTCTATCCAGTCTTAGGGTGTTATATCCTGGTGGGAGGATTTCTTCATCTAGGGTGCTAGGTTTTAGCCATGTCTCAGTAATAGTTAGTATGTCTGGGAAGTAGTATGCTATGAATACATGCAGGTCTGGGAGCTTGTTAGAGATACTTCTGATGTTGATATTAAGAATCAGAAGGTCAGAGATTTGCCTGGCTGAGAGTAGAGAGTTTTGTGGGCCTGGGTTTGGGTGTATGTCTCCTGATGTAAGCAGACTTTTTGTGATTAACAGTATGTGTTTAATAGTGTGTAATATGGCTTTGTTGGATTTAAGTGGTATTTTCTAATGAATGATGTTATGTGAGATTTGTAGATGCGTAACATTGAGTTGTCTTTAAATAAAGTAGAAGAGATAGAGAAGTGTGTGTGTGAGTTTGTATTTGTGTGAGTATGCGTTGTATGGAATGATGTGTTTTCCAGTGGTGTGTTAGTATGGCTCTACCTTACAAGCTCGACACTTCACAAGACTGACATTCAGAATGACGAGAGCACAAGAACGACTATCCACATATACGAAACTCCACATAACCGACAATTCAAATCTACGACATTTACGCACCATTCCAAACTATAGAATAACGGCTGTACATACTACCATTGTGCTATGCACCATTTACGGTAGAGTAATAAAATAATGGAATCACCAGGTACAATTGGTAGTGCATATAGCACTATTAAATCCCAAAAAAGAAAAGATCTACTGGTAGTAGACAATTATATCTACTACCTGGAAAGATGTATGGAAAATTGGAGATATTGGGGATGTAGATATAAAATCACCGAAGGGTGTAGAGGCAGAGCGACAACTATACTAATGCCTAATGGTGACATCCTAGAGAAATCTGTACCTCATAATCACACTGCTAAGCCAGCAGAAGTGGAGAGATATCAGGTGTGCCATGAAGTCAAAACACGAGCACAGTTTAGTAGGGACACTCCATGCCTCATTTTAGACGATGCTGTTGCTTCCATGTCCCTAGACAATGTTTGTAATATCCCATGTAGAAAAGCTCTCTTTCAACAAGTCAGGCGCGTTTGCCGTAAAAGAATTCCCTGTCAAGGAGGCGAGGAATTAACCATAGACAGCATAGATTTTACAAAATTCCCTTTGAAGGATGGTGCATTTCTAAGTAAGGGAATGTTTGATAGCACTACAGATACAAATGTTACAGCATTTAGTACACTTCAGAACCTACAGGATTTAAGCAGTGCTACCATCTGGATGATGGATGGCACTTTCTTTCGAAAAGGTGTAAACATCAAACAGCTGTACTCAATTCATGCTTTTGTGAAGTACGGTAGTCGCAGTAAGTCCATTCCATTAGTGTGTGCATTTCTAGCAAGGAAATCTTTTAAATGCTACAATTACCTGTGACATTGTGTATTCCATCTGTTATCAGAACAGAATCTACAAGTGGCTGTGCGATTTGTTTTGTGCAACTTTGAAATTGCGGCTTTGAAAAGTATTCGGGCAAATATCCCCAATGCAAAATACAAAGGTTGTCTCTTCCATTTCTCGCAAAATATTTGGAGAAAGATTCAAATATTAGGGTTGACACATCTCTATAACACATCAAACACATTTCAAATGGCAGTTAAAACTCTAGTTGGCCTTTCATTTCTAACAGAGGAAGAAGTACAATCTACATTTGATGAACTAAAACAGGGCTTTCCAGAGGAAGGGCTAGATGTTCTAAAATACTTTTCGGACTAGTATGTGTATGGCAGTGCACGGAAGTTCAACACTAGAAATACATCTACAATACGTTTCCCACCATTGTTTTCGATCACATTCTGAAATATCAGTGAACTAAATTATTTGAGAAACACTTGAGAAAGCCTGGTAAGACCGGGTGAAAGCGCTCATGATTGAACCTGTTTTTGTTTTGCTTGTCTTTGAAATAAATTGGTTTTTAACATTAGACTTCGTGAGGAATATTTGCATCTACATTATTAGCAAACCTGCTTTTAAAGGGACTGTTTTAGTCGGATATACGACTTTGACTCACAGCACAGCAGTGGTAGTTATTCGTGCTCTAACTACAGGAGTTGGTGGGTCCTCTTCCGGTTTTGTTATTTGCACTTCTTTTTTCGTTATTAACTAAATTATTTGTGTTTACTACACACGCAAAATACAGTGGAGGTGTGGCATAGGAGACAGAAATGTCTTGTTGGCGAGAGGGATACAAATCTTTACACATTAATGTCCAGCCTAACCCACGAGCAAAACAGGGTAGACGAGCTAAGGATCAGGTATTCCACTGGTTATGTTCCATCCCCTAAAAAGAGGAAACTCAAAGAGAGACATAACAGATTTCAGAATGTATTAGCTAACAGGCTGGACTATATGGCCATTGAATTTGTGAAAGCAGTTTCTAGACTTCTTAAACTGTAGAATCAGTTTTCATTACATGACACTATTATCAGAAGATGACTGCAAATTTAATGTAGCACTGACAGGAAAGGTGTTTAACATGTAGATGTTATTTACTTGGTTTAATGTGCAGTCGACGTTCTGTAATGTCAGTTATGTGGAGTTTCGTATATGTGGATTGTCGTTGTTCTGGTCTCGTAGTTTTAAATGTTGATCTTGTGAAGTGTCGAGCTTGTAAGGTAGATCCGTTAGTATACATTGATGTGATGTTGGTTAGGCATGTGAGTGTTAGGAAGAGGTATGTGTGAAGACATGGCAGAGAGATACTATGTACTATAAGGTAGAGAGTTTGGTGGGGGTGTGGTTAGGCTGGGTATTGAGGGGTCTTTGATTAGAGCAGGGATGGGTCAGGTGATATGAGGATGGAAATAAATCTAGAGGTAGTGGGGGTGGGTGGGAAATGGGGGTAGAGTAGGGGAGCTGAGTGAGCTGAGCACAGTGAGGTGAACGGAGCAGGACTATACCAGGACCTCAAGACTACAGAACCAATCTGTAGGACTGGCCAAGTTAGGACAGTAATGGAAGATGATTTACTGCAATTACCTAGATATATTCTCTACTAGCCATAAGTTAAAATTATTTGCATGAAAGGCAAACTGCAGGAGGTTAGGGTGGCCTAAAGAGAAATATTGCCAACAGATAGAAGTTGCATGGTGCTTACTTGTCTGCAATGGCAGATTTTATTCTGTTTTATATTTTTATTCCCCTTTGCTCATTGTTTGCCGCACACTAAGTAGCTAAAGATGAAAACAGCTGGAGACGTTGCACCTATGTTTGGTGTCAAATTAGTGAAGAGTAAGTATTAAGGGGGAGGGACTGAAGGCTATAACTCTACTAAGAGGGGCTAAATACCTTAACAAAAAACAGATAAGCAAAATGTATCAACAGTGAAGTGGATGAAAGGGGTAGGGGTGGGGGTGGGCTAAGAGGAAGAAGGTTTGCAGCTGTCACCCCTGGGGTATGCACTGTAGCTGATAGTAACAGATTTTAACAAGGCATAACAGTAGTCACAAAAGCAGGCACCTACACTATACAAGTGACAACAGCAAGTTTCCCAAAGTTAAAGCTGCAGTCTATTTTTAGATGATTGCCGGTCAGTTTCCTTTGCTTTTGGCTGGAGTGAGAGGAGTCCTTGCTTGCACAAATTGGGGGGGGGGCGAAGTTACCAGGTGCTCAGTGGCTCTAAAAGTTGCAAAGAAGACAAAAGGAAAGACTACAAGACTAAAAGCAATAAAATAAGGACATCAAAATAATTATATACATCATAAATATTGTACGGAAAGCAGAGTGAGTGAGTGAACATAGCCTAATTAAAAGTCACCAAAACAAATACATTGAGACTCTACAACCAAACCTATTTAGCAGCAGGCAGTGTAACTAGTTAGAATATTTCATTACCAGTTACCAATACCAGTTCAAATGACTGATATATGACATTTATCTAGTAAAAGTGTAGAAATATTAATTGCTGCTCATTCAATAATTATTCATGCTGTCATAATTTTCATATTTCTGCAAATATTAAAACCACTAAGCAATTCAACCAGAATTCCTTATGTTCATATGAAAGCTAACAGAAGGATGAACAAAAATCTTATGTACTTGATCGAGTAATATGTATTTTTTTCAGTTTCTTCAGTTTATATATTACTATATACACTGGCATTATATTTTATTTAAAATTGGCCCTTGTAGCCAAGTTCACCTAATTAATAATGCATTCATTGATTATTTAATAAATGCCTGTAACAAAGAAATATATGAGAAGGCAAAGACAATTTAGTAGAGATAAGGCTGAAATAATTTAGAACATGGGAGAAGTGGTCTGTGATTGTTTTGTTTATAATACAAGATGTTTGAAGTAGTTAGTACACAGAATTAACAAGCAGTTAAGCACAAGGAAGAAACTGGATAATTAACTATATTTTACACAAAATGAAAGTAGTAAGGCTTATTGTTTTTATTAATTTATATGTTTGAGCCAAAACACTGTACAATAATGATTTAAACAAATAACTCTAAAACATAATAAATACAATAAATCAAACATTAAACAAAATCAGCAGACAACGTACTACTACAAAAGAAGCATGGAGAATAAACTAATAAGTCAATGTACATATGTAAATTAAAGTATAGTGAGATCATACAAGTACCCCGAAAAAGTACCTAAGATTAAATTCGCTGTTTGTCAAGGACATAAATATACCTTGAAAAATCAAAAGTGATATAAAGATGCCTTAAACAAGGTCTCAGATTTGGTCAGCCTGATTTGAGAAGGTAGTAAGTCCCACAAGCCAAATGCTGTTAAGTTAAAGAATAGCTACTCAAGTCTCACATCTGACTCTGGGAACTATTAGCAATGTCTTCTTAGAAGGAAGTACGTGATATACCAGAGGACAGGGCACTAACCATGCCTTCAGACAGGCAGAGCTGTGATCGTAAAGAGTATTAAATGTGAGAATGCATGAATTTTGAAGCTGGATTGCAATGCAGTAGGAATCCAATTAAATAAAAAAGCACCAGAGTAGTATAGTCAGAATGAGAAGAACTAGTCAAAAGCCTGTCTGTAGAGTTCTGGAACCACAGCACATGATGAGGGTCAGAGTTTCTGAATCCCAGGTACACAGCATTAAAACAATCAAAAAGAGGAAGAAATCAGCTACCTCATAGTTAGTTTAATGATGAAAGAAATCTCAGGGTAGAAAAGCGGGCTGGACTGCACAATTTGTGCACCACTGGGAAGGGTGGATCTGGATGAGTTCATGCAGCTAGAATCTTTTGACATACAAAAAGACAATCTTTTTCCTTGCTATATGTAATTTTATCCTGAAAAGAAACGTGGATTTCCTGCTGTCTTGTTGTTTAAATACATGATTATCGGACCAGACACCTTGAACAGCACTAACAGCACAATTAGTTAAACAGGCTGAAAAGAGATGAATACAAATTGTTGCTGTATTACCACCCAGAAGGGGTGAAACAAAGCATAAAAATTTGGAGAAAAAGAGTGTGAATGAGAAGAAAACTGAACTTGTTCCATTGCAGAAGACTGTGGTAGCAGTAGTTAAGCCAGACTGTATCAGAATAAGCAGTGAGCCATAAGATAGTTATATAATATATAATACATACTGAACATACCATTACCTGGTTTACTAGCTACCTGAAAGATAGGCAACAATCTGTCAGATGGCAAAACAATCAATCTGGTTATCTGGTTAATAAAGTAGGCATCCCCCAGGGCTCCATTCTTGGACCATTACTTTTTAATGTATTTATAAATAATCTCCATACTGTCTCCCTACATAGGTCTCTTATCCAGTATGCTGGCAATTTTACCATTATGTCCTCAGCCAGCAACTTCCCAGATCTCTTCAAAATAACATAAAACACCTTTCAAACATAGAAACATGGCTAAACAAAGTTCAATTACTACTTAATTCCAAAATAATCCAAACTACTAATATTATCTTCCAAACCACCCTATAAGAGTTCAAAATCTACTCACTAAATAATACGGAAATTGAAGTAGTGAAAACAGCTAAACTTCTGGGCATCACTATAGATGATAAACTATCATTTGAATAACACATTCTTAAGACAATCAAAAAACACACTCAAAACTAAGTAAACTATATAGACATAAACTGTATATGGCTAAGCCCACAAGAATAAAATTGCATATTCCCTACTACTTCCCTCACTCCTCTATGGTTTCTCCATTTTTACCAACCTTCATGCATCTTTAAGCAATAAACTACAATCATCCTATTATAAAATTGCCAAATTTGCTTCTGGACTGCAAAACCGCACTCACCACTGTCATGCCATTAAAGAATTAAAATGGTTGGCATTCCCACATTACATCCAATACACTCAACTAACATTTGCCCATAAATTAATATACAATCCAAATAACTACCTATCATTATATTCTATTGTACAATCCTACATCCCAACCCGAAATCTTTGTTTTACTAATAAACAACTTATCACCATATACAAACCCAATAACAGAGCTGGACAAAGCTTATACTCTTACTTCACAGCAAAGCTACGGAATGCCGCACCCCCTCCATAACACAAATGAAGTCTATGAAAACCCTCAAAGTCACCCTTAAAAATCACTTTCTTAATAATCACATCTGTCCTTGTGATCAGATTTTCATACCACCATAAACCAACACCAATGAGTTTACTGACTGGAATACCCCTTTTTAGATCAACTGAAATAGTGAAGTGCCTCACAAAGAGGATTAATGGCCTCAAACAGATGCCCTATACTGACCGTCTCAAAAAACTCCAGTTTTACTCCATCACATATCGCCTACTCCAAGGTGATCTCTGCCTAACATACAAAGCTATGTCAAACCCAGAGCTGTTGGGCATGCTCCACTTAAAGAAATCCCAATCACTCCAAGCTACAGGCTCTAGGGACCTAAACCTTGTCACCACAATAAACAGAACATGCTGGAGGGATAGATTCCTGTCCCAGAGATTTCCCATACTCTGGAACAGGCTACCCATCTATGTCAAGCAAAGTTCTTCATTAGCACTCTTCAAGAAAAATCTTGAAGAGTGGATGGGAAATAGGAAATACACCCCGGGGATCACTTTTTTGTCTCTGCTCGACAGTGGCACAGGAAAATAACTTTCTTGGGTGGCGTAAGACAGGGAACCTTGTTGGCTAGGCTTGTGAAGGCCCTTGGGCCGATAGCCTAGTACCTACCAATGAACCTATGAAATACTAGTAAAACAACTGTACTTCTGTGGCTTTCTCTTACACAACTATACTAATCTGGATTTAATCCTTAAGAAACTTCCACAAGGCAAAAGTATAATCTCCTTCATATTGTACAGAATATACTGTGTGCCATGATTGTTTATATTGAATGTCCTCAAAACGTTATCCATTTATATACTGTGCAATTTCTACTTTCATTTATTTTCACTGCATAATGACATTGTACTCTGCATATTTCTATCACTAAGAAATGCTATTTATATTTGTATGATTTCTTATTACTGCAAGTCTTAGCCTGTTGTATAATAATTTTTCTTTAGTTGTTTACTGTAATAAATTTTAATTTGCTACTGGAGCATTTCTCCCCAGGCCTCCACTGAAAATGTTTTATTCTGACCCAGTGGACTTTCCTGGTCAACAAATGTCAATAAATAAATAAGTAAATAAATAAAACAATTCTGAGAAAGCACTACTTGCTGAAGACAGTTAATGAAGTCATTTCTATGACAACTAGAGCTACATACTTTGCAGTTCTTGATATTAACCACGGGTTTTAGTAAATCAAACGTGAACCAGATAGTTCAAAGCCATGCACATATAAAACTCTATTGAGAAAATACTGGCTTCTGAGAATGCCATCTGGAATTATTTTTGTACCTGTAGTTTTTCACAGAGCTGTTGCACAGATCTTTGATGGTTTGGCAGTCACTGTTAACACCACTGAGAAGGTATTGTAACCATGTTTTCATCGTTTCTATTTCAATGTCCATTTCATTACTCTGATCGAATTTAGCCTTTCTTCAGAGATTAGAACACTGGGTACCATGGACATCACTTTTAAGTCATAGTCTAATAGTTTCTCTACATTCATTAACGTACACTCTGCTTAATACATTGGAAAAGTGCATCTTTATCGCACTCTGTCTGTCAAGTATATGCACAATTGTTAAGTCAAATCTCTGTAATGGCAGCAACGTTGTCTGTAGATGTAATGATACCTTTTAAAAAGGCATGTAAAAATTCTCTATAGTAGTCAGTGGTCAGTGTCTTCATAAATCTGTGTACCATAAATGTATTCACAGAATTTGCCACATCCATAAACAACAGCCAAAAGTGTTTTCTTTATCTGAGCATATATTTTCTGGGAGGCAATGAGCACTCTGGAACCATGTGCAGCAGGTTGTCCTTATTCAGTACTTGGGGAAGTACCTGAACAACTTGCATCTACTTGCAACTTGGCTCAGACCTTTTGGTCTATTCTTGGTGCTTTGTTTTCATTTAATTCGCTCAAGATTGTCTTTTCCTCTTCAATATCATAGAGGCTATCTAAGGTCTATGGTGACTTTGATTTCACGTGCATGTCCTGATTGAAACCTGTTCCATTAATAACGCATTTCTCTAATAGTCCAACCAATTTTCAACCAATTTTATGGCTTATCTCTATTATGAATGCTTTTATTAGTTGCCGTTGCCATCCCTTTTCCAAATTCTGCTTCCTATTGCTTTGACCAACTGTTTCCAATTCCTTGTCATATACTGCTGTTTCCTCTTCTTCTTCTTCTTTATCATAGTTGTATACCTCATATTCACAGCTAGATGTACCTCGAACATGTCTTCCTGCTCTGACTTCATCCAGTTCCTTAAGCTACACAGTTATTATCTTTTTTCACATTCTGTCAAACTAACTACAATTTCTGTTTTTACTGTATTCCTCCTTTTCATATTCTTGTCTAATGTGCCCATTATATTTTTGCTAAGTGTATTATGTCCTCACCTACTTTAACTCTGTTTAGGCAATGATACGGTACCTCCTCCACTGACATAAACTCAGAGCTTAATCCTCAAGTGTTCATTTTTTGTTTACTTTAATCCTATTCAGATGTTTTAATTTTTTATCCATCTTCTCTGGATTTTTACTACTTTTCATATTTACCTTTAATTTTCCGGGTAAATGAGAACTTCCGGTTCTTAAGAATGAAATATTACAGCCCACTATTGCCTTTTCTCCAAAGTAATATAAACTATTGTAAATCTGTATTTATGTCTTATATAGGTTATACTGCCATTTATAATCACATCCTCTCCATTAACTATATTAGCATCATATTTTTGCATCAGTTGTAATATTTTGTCCATATCTGTTCAACATTTTAGCCTTAATATTCCTGCTCATTCTTGTTATTTGGAAATTCTACAAATTGTCCTATATATGCTTTAAAAATGTCAGTAATTATTAGTTTCCAATCCCCATTGATTGAGATGTCATTACTTACTAGTCTATGTTACTTTTTTCTGTCTAGTCTCATTTTCTTTTTGATTTTGACTCTTCAGGGAGTATGTGTTCTGTACTTGAAATGTCTTAGACCTGTGCATTATTTCTATTTATATTGACATTCTTTCTAAAAAAATAACTACTAAGCTTTGTTTTACTTTAACCATTATTCAGAATCATATCTTTGTGTGGTCAAAACTCATTTTTCTTTCATTAACTCCATACATGCGAAAACCTTGCAAAATAAAGGTTTCATTGTCCTTCAGCTGTGTTGCATCTAAATTTGTCATAATCTGTTAGAAATTTTATTATTTTTTTTGTATCTCAACTTATGAGCTATACTTACCACATTCCATTGTGGGATGCTTTGCTGAGTTTAATTGTAACATGTGGGTTTCCTCCTGTAATATACTTTTCACATTGTCCCCAACACACACACTGTATATATTCCAACATCACCTAAATTGCTTTGTTTTTGCTTCCATTCATCCTCAACTATTTTACAACATCATAGATCCACTTGTGTTCCCTGTATTTTCCTCTCAATCCAAATGGTATAATTTGCATAGAGGTTCTTCTACACTACAATTTTGAATACAATTTTTTTTTTATTTTTATACATTTTATTATTTTTTTCTAATACAAGTCAATTGTATTAGCATTTACAATACATGCATGCATATTTCACCATAGTACTGTTGAAATTCCAATAATGAACATACTCCCCAAATCAGATCTATGTATAGACATTAGAATTTTTACATTAGCTACATGAAACACAGTTGCAAGATCACTCTCCTTAAATAGTTTTACTTTAGCATATTTCTTGTTGAAACACTCCTATTTCATATTATTTCATAATGCATTTTCACCATTCTACACCATTCACCATTTACTATAATAGTCTGCAAGAGATACATTGCCTTATCCTCACGGTCACCTAATTTATTATCACCACCATTTCCTTAATTTTAACCTTCTCTTCTTCTCAAAGAGATACCTTCCATCTCTCACCCATACATCTACACTTCTTCTTTAGCCAGTCTCATTTCCAGAGCCACACTTTTTCCTCCAGCTTTGAGCCTCATCCATTGTGTAATCTCATATAATCTCCAATCTTCCATGTTTTTTGAAAATAATCTTCTTACTCCCCCAGCTGAAAGCTGCAGTTACAGTCTATTAGCTCATTTCCATTTATATTCATTAACTTCACCCTGAAAAGGCAGATCTTCCATGAATCCTGAACTTATCTTTTAAATATTCCTGTCCATATTCTGTAGTTGCATCTGACAATTTATTAACCTCTTTACATCACCACCACATATACAATCAATCTGCATGTTCTGCTTCATATCACTAACAAGTCCTTGTATTTCCCCATCCCTATTTGAATACCTTCACCAGAGTTCTATATCACCTCTGAACTTGCCTTGCAGAAACATCTCCATTTGGTCCTAATTTCCCTAAAACTTTCATTATACTTTTAAACCCTCTCCCACAACTGCTCACCCTTCCACCCACAATCCTCCCATATGGATGGCTCACTTAACCTATTCATAACATTCATCACAGTTCTAAAAAAAAACACCATTTTCAAATTATGCTTCCTTACTATACAAATTAAATGATCTTCTTTTGTCATGAATAAACTTGGGTAAATTTGTTAAGTATCTACATACTATCCCTCTTGCTGCTCCTTGGCACTCTTCCATTATTCCTGTTACATTTACATCTGTTTAAGTTACAACATTGCCAAGTACTCATTAGATTACATTTTCAAATAAATAATTTCTTTGTCTTCTAACAATATTGCATATATAATAAGGGTATTAAATGGCTTAAACCTGGCAATTCTTTTACCTCATTACTATCAATTACACTAACTTGAATTACACTACTAATATTCTTTACTCAGTCTTTCATACTTGTTTTTATTTTTTTTATTATTCTTTCTAAGTTTCCTTTCATTTTTATACTAGTTGATTCCGTTTGACTCTTGCTATAATATTCAGTTCTACCAATAGCTCTAGCAGAGTATTTTGACCACTCAAGTCTTTTGTCTTTTTTTCAATCTTATCCCTACATCTTTTCTCTCTACTCCATGTCTTCTATAAGTCTTATATTCATCTCATCTCTTTCCACTGTTATATTTTCTTAGTCATAATTTTCTGAACCTCCCTTTTCATCTCTTTCTTAAATTTCTCCCATTGATCTAGTATTCTTGTAAAACAGCATTTGCATTTTTTTTTCATGTTATTAGCAACCAGTTGCTAAAGTATGAACTACAACTGTGTCCTGTCTTTGTTCTGCATCTTGGCAACCCGGCTACTGAATGTATGTTAATTTTAGCCATAGTGACAATAATAATCATTCTTCACTCTACACTTAAACATTTACTTGTGTTTAAACTAAGAAAAAAATCACTGAGTATCTGTACTTCAAAAAAGTCACATTCTCTATGCCAAACACAGCCAAACTGCAGGATAGGGGTGTGTTGAATTTGCCATAGCTATGCTTAGCTGAGAGTACACAAGGCAACCGAGTATGCATGTGAACGGAGATGAAAACGTGCGTAAACCAGGTAAATGGGTACGCGAGGCACACACTGCAGCTGAAACAGGAAGGATATAGGAAAGAAATAAGGAAATGCTGCAGCAGTGAATTTGGAGTACAAATGACTAATTAACACCTAGGAGCCTACAGGGGGCCATTGACAACAACTAACAAGGCTGCAAGCAGCTACCTGCAGAACAGGAAATGGGAATGGCTGTTCTGCAAAGAAACAGTAAAGTGTCAAAGCAGAACAAAGACGATTTGCAGTATATCAGCTACAAGGCACATTTTGCCGTGACTGGGTAGGGAAAGTACAAAACAAGAAAGACGGCAGGTGGATGCATGCCTGATAATGGGAGGGAATCCAGGTCTAAAACTGAATTAATGGGCAACAGATTAATCAAGGCAGGCAAGTAGATCTCCACAGTAAAGGCCCTACACTTGCAGTACTCATTGCAAAACCCATAATTAAGACACGCTGCAGCTGGAATAGCTCATGACATCAGCAGCATCCATAGCACAATACTATAAAGTGTGAAAGCACCTCACACACGTTAGTGTATTCCCATACACTTTGCACCAGTGGTGTATACAGATGGGGAACTTTTATTATGTACATGTAAACCCAGAAAAACGACAAAGAGACTTGAGAAAATGAAACAAAACACAGGCTCTGATCTAACTTGAACCACTCACTGCAGTTTATTGTAAAGCGCTTTTCGTCAACACTAATGGAAAACTTCTTCAGACAACAAGGTACAACAAAGCACTCCTTTTAAAGCTAAAAGGGCGGCAATATTAACAATCAATTTATTACCCTAACTACTCAAAGAATCAATCAATTAGAAAGCATAAAAATCCTGTTACAGACTTGACACTCAACAAAAATTCTGAATAAAAAATTTTAAACCAAAATTATACTTTTCTTACTAAAGCAGCAATCTTATTAAAAATACCCATATATCCTGCTGTATATAACAATAATGAATAAATAAATGAATAAGTAAATAAGTGAACACTTTAAAATGGGCATTGTGTTCCTATGCAAAACAAGGCAGAAATTACCAAACAACTGTAACTGCCTAAAAGACTAAATGTGTCAAAGAAAAGGTGAAGAGAAAGTGTCCACCTAAAACACCTTAATGAAAAAAAATGTATATGTGTGTGTATGTGTATGTTAAATGTACAAGAAACTGTTAGTAAGTATAATACATTACGATACACATTTCAACTAACGTAGATGACTAATAAGATAAACGGTATTGTTAAGAACAATTAAAACAGTGTTGTTAAAAATGATTCTCTTATTAAAAAAAGTCACCTGAGTAAACTTCTTAGAAGTGTCCACCTAAAACATCTTGATGAAAAAAAATGTATATGTGTGTGTATGTGCATGTTAAATGTACAAGAAACTGTTAGTAAGTATAATACATTACAATACACATTTCAACTAACGTAGATGACTAATAAGATAAACAGTATTGTTAAGAACAATTAAAACAGTGTTGTTAAAAACGATTTTCTTATAAAAAAAGTCACCTGAGTAAACTTCTTAACTTAAGGAGGTGACTTCATTTAATCTAGGTAGAGTATATGAATTTAACCTAAGTTGCCAAACCAATTCTTGTTTCTCCAGTATCAATTGGTAAGGTCCACCCTTTCCATCTAAAGCTACCTGGTCTATAACTTTGAACAAAGATGATTAAGAGGGTGCTCACTACAGTGTCTAGCCAGAGCGTTAGTGGTGCTTTTTTTCTTAATGTGGTAAACATGTTCATAAATCCTATCCTTTAGCTTCCTGTCCGTTTTTCCTATGTAAAATGCTGAACACATCTGACAGGAAACTAAGTACACCACAGATTTGGAATTACAGTTGTACCTACCTCTGGCTTTATATTCATGCTGGCTTACTGTGAAACTAAACCCTGTAGCAATGTACCTACAATAATTACACGCTTTACATGTATAAGTTCCTTCGGTCCTAAGAGGCTTCGGACTATTGTTTTTTAATAATGTTTTTCAGGTTTCTACCCTTCTTAATAATAATAACCTGGTAGTCACCTAATTTCTCTATTGTGTCCCTCTCAAAGGTTAATAAAAACCCATTCCTTTTGAAGATGTTCTTAATTAAGTTTGCCTGCAAACAAAAGGGTGTAATGAAACTCCTCTTAAAAGTCATTATTTCCTTAACCATGGAACATTTCTCTGGTGGAGTAATGCTAGTCTTAGTTAGGGCCAAACCATCCAACCTTTCTCCCATGTTCAAATCTGTTACCTCAGTGATACGTTCCCTCTTAGTGAGAACTGGACTGAAAGAACCTGCCAACCTTTTGAAGTGGACTTCACTTACTAGCTCATCAGTCATCTTCCCTGGGTAACCTCGACTCATGAACATATGTTTCAACAAGGTACATTCATCTTCAAAGGAAGTATCCTCAGTTGTCATCCTGGCAGCTCTTAGCAGCTGTCCTTTGATGACAGACCTTTTCTGATGGAACGGGTGACAACTGAAATAGTGCAACAATGTGTTCGAGTATGTAGGCTTTCTGTATATTTTAGCCAAGTACCCTTCACCTACAGGATCCCTCTTTAATTCTACATCTAAATAGTTAATGATGTTCTCTCCATAGGTGAAGGTGAATTTCAAAAAAGGTGTACTATTGTTCAAAGTTTCCACAAATAGTTGTGCGTCATCCGCACTCCCCTCAAACATGATAAAAATATCATCCAGAAACCTGTTGTAAAGTTTTACCTTCTCATAAATGTTCTTGAAAATAAACCCACTTTCCCATTGAGCTAGGAACAGGTTGGCGTAGCTCGCCCCACATGGCGAACCCATAGCTACACCTACCACTTGTTTGTATATGTTGCCATTAAAACTAACAAAGTTGTTGTTTAAGATAATATCTAGTAACTCCTGGATTAACCTTATCTCATTACTCAGCCTCATAAAATAACAATTTCTTGGTGATGTATTCAATTCCTACCTCATGAGTGATAGAAACGTAAAGATCAACAACATCTATTGTTAAGAAAAAAATGTTCTTATGATAAACAAAATTCTCTAAACTTTTCAAAAAGGCCCAGGAGTCTTTGCAAATTGGTTCTTCTCTGGCTACATACTTTTTAACAAGTGGTCTACATATTTAGAACATGCATAAGTAGTGGACGACCTCGCATTCACTAAAGCTCTCATCAGGGGATCATTGACATCTTTATGGAGCTTAGGTAATCCAAACAGGTTTGGTATTCTTGGTTTCAAAATCACTAAATAATTGTACACCTCAACACTGATCAAACTTCAATCAGTAAGTCTCTAAAAAAGGAAAAAACTCTGTTGTGTGCAATGTTCATTTCATTGAAACTAGATTTTACATAAATCTCACTGTCCAACACTCCCAACATTCTAGTCTCATAGTCATCATTGTTCATAATCACCAGTCCACCGCCTTTGTCTGGTTTCAAAATTTGGACTGGTACAATTAACGGACCTGAGGGCTTCAGCCTCATTTTTGGTAATGTTCACCTTGTCATGTTTCTTAACACCCTTGTGTAAGTTTCTTAAAATGAACTCACACATATGTTGAAACAAAAATAAGGAAGGACAAATAGGTGGGTAGTAAATACTAGCCACCCTTAAAGGACCGACATCGACAACTTTGTCACCAAATATTAGAGCCAAGTTCAGCTTCTGAATGTAAAGTTTTAAGTCTATCAGTACCCCTGCCAAATTAAAATGGTTAGCGGGTACAAAAGTCAATCCCTTATTGAAAAGCTCACACAGTTCAAGGTCAAAATTAAAACTAGAAAAATTGTACACTTTAAAGTCACCACTTTGATTATATAACACATCTGGATCACTTGTTACCTGTTGAATGTGTGGTTCTCATTCCTGCCCTTCATGTTGTACCTCCATTGGTGGTTGTGGCCTCAGTTGGAAAAAGAATTATTCAGTTCATTACCATTAAATTGGCCATTACTGGCTCTATTGTTGACCGGGTGGCTTTCCATGATATTGTCACTCCAATTACCTTCAAAGAAATCAAGATCATTAACCGCTGGACCTACCACTATGGGCAGCTTAACAACAGAATCGGTGTCCATGCTGTTATGGTTAACATTCTGAGTAATTGGGTGACCAAAAATATTTTTATCCTGAGAAGGTGGTGGTTTTGGGTAAGCCACCCCATTCTTATAGTCACTTTTGTCTCTCCTTAACTTTTTTAATTTCACTTCAGCATTTTTACTCAACTGTTGTTCAATTAAGGAAGACACCCTCTTATAGTTGTAGTGGTACCTTACAAAATCAGGGTGTGTTTTTATGGCCTGGTTCAACTCTGTAATATCTTTAGATAAGCAATCTATGGTGATACAATAATGCTTGCACACAGTATCCATTAGCTCAGTACCGTGTTTGTTAAAAAGGTCTATCAACTCGTTGTAAAAGTCAGTTCCCACCTGAAGGGTACTGCCAAGACCGTAAACCCTTCGGAACTACAACTTGTTTTTTACATTCATCAAAATACTTGATTTCCAGTTGTAATTTCTTTAGCTTAAACATTTTTCATAGGTTCATAGGTTCATAGGTTCATACTAGGCTATCTGCCCGAGGGCATTTACAAGCCTAGCCCATAGTTTTGTGGCTTACGCCACCCCTTTTAGTATGGGATACCTATTATTTTTTTTTTGCTTGTGCTCCTAGTGACACTGAGGTACTGTAATCCCTGGGGTATATCTCCATTCATCTCCCATTTGGTCAAGATTTCTCTTGAACAAGGCTGCCAGGGTGCTCGCGATTTTGTTCCACAGCATTTAGGGGCAGCATAGTAGGAGTCTTTGATCCCATCCCCTCCTCCTCCAGCATATTAATATAATAGGTCGAGGTTTAAGTCTCCTCTTTGTGATCTTGTGGCTTTGAGATTTTTTGAGGTGAAGCAAGCATATTCATCAAATCTTCATCTGACATATGTATGTCAGGCAATCAATTTCTTGTAATTTAACTGCCAATGACTCACCTCCTTCAGCCGGGCATTCACCAAGCACATCGGTACTGTTACCTCCAAAAAACGGCTGTGCTTTTAACCAGTCAGAAACATTAGAAAGCCCAGTAAGCCCTAAGGAGGACTCAGTTGTAGTTTTAAAACATCCAACAAGTTTGCCAGTGCTATTAATCCCAGCAGGAATGTTGCTAGACTATGTATTAGATCCATTTGATCCCACTCCACAACTTACGTTGTTTTGAGAACTCAAATCATTTGAAAGCCCTCTTGTAGTGTTCAAAGCTGCAGGGACTTTCAGTCTTACTACAGCGCCTGGTTGAGATAAATTGTCCATGTGCAAAGACAGAGTGTCAGGCCTTTCATTTATAAGGTGCAGTAGTTGGGTCAGGTTACCTTAAACCTCAGCCTTAAACTTATACAAGTCTTCTAGCTTCCAAGATAGGTTTTTGGAGAGACTAAGTATCTGTGTTCTGTATGTTCCTGCTGTACTTAAGTGTTTCCTGACTATATGGTGATTTCTCATTGTATATTGTGATCTGAAGGTCTGTTTATTCACATATTATGGCTGTGATGGCCTGCACATTAGAGGTTCACAGATAGCCTACTACCTATCTGCCCAAGGGCAATTAGAAGCAAAGCTACAGTGTGTTGGCTTTCCCCACACCACTGATGAAGTAACTGAGCCTCAGTCAAGCATAGCCAGTGAAGCAATTCCAGGTAAAGTTGCTGGAAGCTGTTGAAGACTGGGGTTGTGAAGGGTGATGGGGCACTTAGTGATCTAAAGAGGGCGTGTTAATGTGACAATTCAATACCATTCAATTCCCCCAACAGGTCTCACAGCTATCAAACTGGACAGGCTCCCCACCCCCTGGCTGTATGGTTCTGGGACACATGATCCCAAGGGTGTATATTCTGTTACCCATTCACACAACAAGGTTTCCCTTGAAGTGTGTCAGTGAGAGGCTATGCCTAATGCAGTTAGGAATGTAATGAATTGTCTCACAGTACATTTGTTATATGTTGCTATTTCAAGAGTACGTGAAGCTCAGTAAGTTTGGGGGCCTCCGCCCTTTGCTTAGCCTAGCTTACACATAGAAATCATCTAAATAGGAAATAGGCAGAAGCAACGTTAATATCAACAGTGTAATGGTTACAGCATCCGCATAGTATCTGTGCATTCGAGGTTCCAATCCCAATAAGGCAGGGATGTTTATTATGTTCAAAAGTATACCTTAACCACAGCTTGCATATATAGGTAGTAATCGTCTGTATAATAAACATTCGAAACACCCATATAAACCCATGTGTGCTGGAGAGTACAGTCAACAGAGAATGTAATGTTATGTCTGCACATAGTGAGATGTATTTACTGACATGTATATATCCTGATTAGTTAGCGGATGTGGCCGTATTTGCACGCACAGGGTATACTTTACAAAGTTTGTTTAACTGTGTTTAACCGCTGCTATAATGTCACACAAATACTTTTAAACATGCTTACAACTGCTTAAATGAGCCTTATTCTGGAGTAAAAAATATTTGTAAAGCATCGCAGGTGTTGAACCCTGGACCATGCACACTATAGTCATGGGACTTACCACTAAGCCATCCGAGGTGTATACATGTTACCCGGTCTTGAGACTACACCTTATACCATATGCATTTCACTGTAATGATCACAAATGGGACAGTCACTTTGTGTACATATGTACAGTACATTGTAATGTACTGTAGTTTGTGAACCAACACATTCCAGTTTACATATGTATTACTGTTACAAATTAATATATATATATATATATATATATATATATATATATATATATATATATATACATGTCAGTGATGTCTGCACACACACACACACACACACACACACACACATATATATATATATATATATATATATATATATATATATATATATATATATATATATATATATATATATATATATATATATATATATATATATATATTATACAGTTACATCCATAGCCATATATATAAACATCTATGAACACACTTCGTGACACAGAAGCACTCCAAAGGAATTGGAGTGTACACATAACACATGCAGCTCTGGTATTATGACAATTAATATTAACCTAATTCACCATAGAAGGGGTGGTTGTTGTTTATATGAAGATTGGGGTGGGGGAGGAATGATGGGTAATGCAATCATGCATCAAGGAGGGCCTGGGTCGGATGTCCAATAAGTGAACTGGAGAGGTATAGGTTCATAGGTTTATAGGTGGGTACTAGGCTATCGGCCCTGGGGCCTATACAAGCCCAGCCAAAAAGATACCCTGGCTTTTTCCACTCAAGAAAATTATTTTCCTGTGCCACTGTCGAGCAGAGCCACAGAAGTGATCCTTGAGGCGAATTTCCTATTTCCCATCCAATCATCAACATTTTTCTTGAAGAGTGCTAATGAGGTGCTTTCTTTGATATAGATAGGTAGTTTATTCCAGAGTATGGGAAGTCTCTGGGACAGGAATCTATCCCTCTGGCATGTTCTTTTTATTGTGGTGACAAGGTTTAGGTCCCTAGAGCATGTACCTCGGAAGGATTGGGATTTCTTTAAATGGAGCATGTCCAACAGCTCTGGGTTTGACATAGCTTTGTATGTTAAGCAGAGATCACCTCTGAGTAAGCGATATGCGACGGAGTAAAGCTGAACTTTTTTGAGATGGTCTGCGTAGGGCATCTGTTTGAGGCCAGTAATCCTCTTTGTGAGGTATTTCTGCACTATACATGGAGTATGGGGACAATATTAAAAGGACACACAACAAGAATCTTTCTCATTCATAATACACCCTGTCATGTCACAATGCAACACCTAATTTCACAAACATATGAACATTAACATGTATTAGACATATGTACACCAACTGACTGGTCACATTTGTTTTCAGTAGTGAGGAATGTCTGTAGTACAATGTATATTCTAAACACCATAACATTTGTACATATCTCAGATGCTTTAATGGTAAATTCAGTGACTGTGGTGTTCATGGTCCCAGGTTCAAGACCTGCAAGGGCTGTTAGGTTATTTTGAGGGCCAGAATAAGGGCTGTTGGATGCAGGTGGATTAAAGCATTCTTAAGCAGTTATAAGCAGGTTTCCATGGGTTTGCATGATGGTACACGGTGCTGAAACACGGTAAATGGAGAAGCGCTTCACATGTTTAACCTTTGCTTAACGTCGCACAGACCACAGGCAAACCTGCTTACATCTGCGTAAATGTGCGTTATTCACACTTTCCCTACCAGTGCCTACTCTGAGAGGTAAAATAATAACACCTTCCAGGAGTAGAACCTGCAACCATCTACTCCATCCTTAAAGTAACCTAACACTAAGCTACCTGGGATGTACCTATCCCAGTTGTGTATGCAGACAGGTTTTCCCGCCTTACTAAGCTAGAATAGTCCAGTTTCAGAGCTTGCTGATCCCTGGGCTTTGTTTGCAGTTCCTGTTACTGAATCTTTACCTAATTTGGAACAGAGGAGGTTCCCTTGCTTACCAGTGGGAGTGGGAAGCATTGAGCTGCCTGTTGGTCCAGTTTTGTGAGGTTTCAGCCAGTAACTTGTAGTTTATTGGTCGTTTTGGGCCAGTTCAGCTTCTTTCAGCCCCTGATATAAAACGCTTAAACGCCGCCATTTAGCCTTGATGAAGGTGAGTTTGTGAGCTGCTACTGTTGCACACTAGGGCAGCGCCGGTTAAGCAGATTTAAACTATTAGGGCTACCTAAATTACACTCTTCAAATTTTCCCTTAAAACTACCTTCCTCAAACTATACTACTGATCTAATCAGCGTATCCTATAACTAAAAAGATCATCTCTACTTGACTCCAAGTAGACTATTCTCTATCTGTTAAACCTAGCACTTGCTCCTACAGTACTTATTACCTTGATACGGCACTCTTGTCATAGATAGTACCCCAAAAAGTCACCCACATCCCCCAGAATCTTTTTTAAAGTTTTTTGTCTATCCTTCTAGCATGTTGAGGGATCAGTTGCTAGTGTCCTCTCCTGCTCAGCTGGTGAACCTGGGAATATTGAGGCAATGTTACAATTGCCTCATGTACACAGACAACCCTCTCCTCCTCCCACAAAACACAAATACATGCGAGAGATGCAACTATACGGCCAAACTGGAGGCTGAGCTCTCTCAACATAAGACTGGCAAGACCCGTCAGGAGGAGAAGGTTACCACACACACTATAGACCCAGTCTCACATAGTACCATTACAACCTCAAATCATACACATAAACACACAAAGACATACTCGGAGGCTCTGATCAAAAATCTACCAAAACAGCAGAGGCCACCAAAGCAGACACCCAAACAACCACCACCTCAGAACACAACACCTGCAACACATAGACCTCACAGTCAGAGTGTCAAACAGTCACAGCCCTTAAGGCCAAACACAATGCCAGACACACTAGTCATTGGTGACTCCATAGTCAGACACACTGACGCCCCGCTCACCAGACTGAGTAAGGAGAAGGTCACAGTAAGCTGTCTGTCGGGCGCTAGAATCCGCCACATAACGCAAGCACTCAGGTCTCTCAACAGCAGGTACAAATATGACTCAGTCATTGTCCACGCTGGTGTAAATGACCTGAGACGCACTCCTTGGACTACATGAAAAGAGACATTGAGGAGCTCTCTGATTATGTAGCCCAGGCAGGTATGACCCTGACCTTGAGCAGTATCCTACCTTCACCAAGAATGATGCCACAATACAGAGATAAGATGATCAGCTTTAACAATTGGCTTAAACACTGGTGTCATTCAAAGGGATCCAGTATCTGTCTGCCTGGGATGACATGCTGGACAAGCCACGCTGCAAGGGACGGCTTGCACCTGTCACCCTGGGATTCGGATATTGGCAAAGGCTCTTGCCACCCCCATAGTGCCTTTTTAGGCAAGGCTCAAATTCTAAACCTACCACCCTAGAACACAAAAGGAAAAAACTAAGGGTAATGCTGCTCAATGCCAGAAGTCTAAATCTCAAAATGCACGACTCGAGGCCCTTCTCAGTATGGAGAACATCGATGTCTGTGCTGTGACAGAAACCTGGTTCAAGGCTCCTGAGAGCACCCAGCTATCAGGTTTTACCTCATATCATGCCCGCCCCAAAATCCGGACAATACCAAGAAAGGAGGAGGGGTATCCATATTCATCAAGGACACCCACACCTCAAGACTGGTGGCAACGCATGATGCATCGGAGACCATCCAGGTGCAATTAACCGTAGGCAAGACTGCTCTGCAAATTGTAGCATGTTACAGGCCACCCTCACAAACTCAGGAACCTCACATGGCCTTCCTGAAAACACTAGAGGGATAAATGTATCACCAAACACCATCATACTAGGTGACTTCAATTACCCTAATATAGACTGGGAACACTACTCAAGCCCAAACACCCTAGCCCAAAAGTTCCTGGAATTCATAAACTCAAATGCCATGGAACAACTAGTCACCATCCCCACAAGAGGAGATAACATACTTGATCTCATCATCACGAACATGGGAGCACAATGTTCAACACCGAAGTATACCCTCACTGGTGAGATCAGATCACAAACTAATCTCACTGGAGGTCCTCATCCCACCCCACCTGAAATAAAAAGACCACAGTAAAGAACTTCTCAAAAGCCGACTTCACACTTCTAAAGACTAGTGTGGTCTCCTTTAAGGCCCCGAACCGCGGAAAACAGTACTCAAGCTGAATCACTTACAAATGCCTTCTACCAGCACCTGCAGGACTGCATGGATAAGGCAATCCCAAGCAAAACAAAGACTCTTTGTACCAAAGGCAAGCGTCCAGTCTGGTGGACCCCAGCCATAAACAAACTCTACAACAAAGGAGGAAGCTACTACAAGATAGAGCAAAATCCTTAAAAGGTAAGACACCCTTGATCACTATAAGTAAAAACTAAGAGCTCTCATAAAATCATCTAAAGCAAATTTCGAGAAAAATAGCTAAAGACTCAAAAGACAATCATAAGGCCTTCTTTAGCTATGTTAGAAACCTAGGAGGTAACTCCCAGATATGCTCAGAACTAGTTCAAAATGATGTGAAGATTACTGATCCTACAGACATTGCCAACATACTGGCTGACAGGTTCAGTGCAAACTTCTCCCCTCCCCCAAAGGAGAGATATCTATACCAAACGATTGCAGCCCCCAAACATCTCCAGCCCAAGTGAGAACTGCTCTCCAAAGCAAAACACAGCATCCATGGGACCTGATGGTGTCCCCGGCTGTGTGCTCCACTTAACTCAATGAGGAATTAAACCCACAGCTAGGACAGCTGTTTAATCAAAGTCTTACCTCTGGATACGCACCCAGGAGTGGCACTGCAACTGTGGTCCCACTTCACAAAGGTGCCTCCACCCTGGAAATTACCGCCCATTAGCTTGACAAGCCTTATCTGCAAAGCCATGGAGGATCATAATGGACCTCATAAATAAAGACATAGGGAATTTGCAGACTTTGGATCCAACCCAGTTTGGCTTTGTCAAAGGCAGATCATGCCTTTTAAACTTGGTTGACTTTTTCAAACAGTCACCAAAGCCATTGATGAGGGAAAGGCAGTCCATACAGCCTACCTCGATCTGGCTAAGGCCTTCGATACAATACCCCACTCGGTATCATTGAAAACTCATCAGCTTAAATGTTAACCCATACATCACAAGATGGGTTGCAAACTGGCTGAGTGACAGAACCCACAGGGTCAGAGTTGCTGGCGCCATGTCAGACTCAAAGCCTGTCACAAGTGGTGTCCCACAGGGCTCAGTCCTGGGCCCACTCTTGTTTGGCATCTACTTTTCCGAAGTACAAGCAAACACAGGAGGGTTATGGCTGACAAAGTTTGCAGATGACTGCAAACTGGCCATAGTAGAAAACACATCTGACACAGATATCCTTCAGAAGGGTCTCACAGAACGGATAACTGGTGCCAGAGCCACGCCTAAAGTTAAATGCCAAAAATGCATAGTCATACCCTTCGAAAAACAAGGTTACCCCTAGCTACCAAATAGGTGGCAATGCACTGAGCACAGAAGAAGTTATCAGGGACCTGGGGACCCAGGTTGATAGTAGTCTGTCATTCGACACCCATGTAGCTAAAGTAGTCAGGAAGACCTTCTACATTGCCCACCTTATCATGAAGGGATTCTCATCTAGATCAAGGGAGGTCATAGTCTCCTTTACTCATCACTCATCAGACCAATGATTGAGTACAATGCCCCATTCGAATGTATCTGACCCGACACTTGCAGCAGCTGGAGAGGCCACAAAAGTTCCTCACCAAAAGGATAAAGGGTCTCAAAATCTGTCCTATGCTGCCCGACTGAAAGAACTCCAGCTCTATTCAGTCGCCACACCGCTTGCTCAGAGGTGACCTTTGCCTAACATACAAGGCCATGTCAAACCCAGATTTGATGAATATGCTTCACCTCAAAAATCTAGATCCATCAGAGCCACAAGGGAGACTTAAACCTCGACACGGCTATTAATAGGACGTGCTGGAGGGATAGATTCATCACCCAAAGACTCCTATGCTGTGGAACAAAATCCCGGTACATGTGAGGCAGAGCACCTCGCTGGCCTTGTTCAAGAGAAATCTTGACCAATGGATGGGAGATCGCAGATATACCCCAGGGATTACCTCAGTGTCACTGCTCGACAGAGGCACAGCAAAATAATGGGTATAGTTCCCCATACTAAAGGGGTGGCGTAAGCCACAAAACGATGGGCTAGGCTTGTAAATGCCCTCGGGCAGATAGCCTAGTATGAACCTATGAACCTATGAACCTATGTGTTGAAACAGGACAACCAGTCATGTACCCAATTAAAGGTGTATGCTCATATATAGATATATAGATATAGAGAGAGAGATACATAGAGACATGTCGATATATACAGGTCTACATATATATGTAGATATATAGATAGGTTAAAAACATCTACACATCTATGGAGGTACAGATAAATGTATGCAATAATATATATATATATATATATATATATATATATATACATATACACATATATATATACACACACACACACACACACATATATATATATATATATAGATATATATAGACACATATATATATAGACACACACACACACACACACACATATATATATATATATATATATATATATATATATATATATATATATATATATATATATATATATACATACATGTCTGTAGACAGCATCTGAAGTGTTCATATCTGAGTATAACATGGACCATAGCAATCACACATTCCGCCCCCCCCAAACAATATGAACATAACATATGAAGAGTATATGCCAATACACTATTACAAATATGTTCTATGGACACAGTCACCAACATAACTGCAATGACTGCAAATATCGATGATAGAAATACACAGACAGCTTTCATTTTGCAAAACTTCATTACATTCCGATGTATTGCCAAAAGGATTCAAGGACTAACAGTACCTGCATGCTATACAGGAAGCATTTTAACAGTGCCTTAATGAATCAGCCTAAGGGATAGGTGTTCACATAGGGAAAGAACACCCGCACACATATAGACGTTGTATAAAAGGGGTTCCTACACACCTGCATGTGCTATGCACACCCACCAACATCTACCCCACAACCAAAATAATTACATCAATGCATACTGTCATACCATAACCAATTATTCAACTACTGTACAACATCTGCTGAAACCTTAACATGCCTGGACACAGACACTCTAACATGGCCCTATGTGAAATAGTTGCTGTTATACAATTGAACAGCTGCTGATGTAACAGACTTTGTAGGAACTAATCCCGTTTCAGAGGGTTGAAAGGTTCGTACACCAGGAAGTGTTACTGAGTACTGATTATCAGCACAGTATGATACACAGTAACACCAAACTAAATATGTCTGGTAAGCACACTGTAAACCCCTTAACATTATATGCATAGCTATGGAGCTTTGAGCTGGTCAAATAACCTGGCCAGACTTAAACATATGCAGAAGTATTAGGTACAGACAAACCCTGCATAAGTAGCAATGTTCAAAAATATAACAGCAGTACTCACATTTAGACCAAATCCTCTAGGCATAACACACGAGATATTACTGTTCATCTCCATACAGCTGTTGCAATAGATTCCAAATAACACTTCCACGCTGTCTTTCTCACAAGTAAGGCAAAGGGACAACGCCCAAGTGGAGTACTTGATTATACTTCACTCTAGCCATGGTATTGTCTAAGGCAGTAGCAGCACAGCTGATGTGCATGTAATTAGCTACTTAGGAACACCAATTGGTTATCGGGATAGCACGTTACTGATCTGTAACTATAAATGTTTGCCTTGACACACATTCAAACCATCTGTATCTACCTGTAGGACAGTACAAAACACTGAAAGACGAACCGAAAATGAGTATTATTCTAGTCAATAACACCTCAGATTACTAAGAAGGTATGTATAACATGTAGTATGTCTGTGTATGTAGTACCTGTTCTGTAAGAATTACAGTGTAATCAATGCATATAGTGGAAATAGCTGTCTTGTAGTGATGTATTAATGAGCAGTAGTAATGCTTGTAGTATTCTATGTGTGTACTGCTGTATGTCACATGGCAAACTCCGCATACACCACAAAGGATGATATGGGCTGGGAACCCACCAATTCGTTTCCAGCCACTGTCAGTGTCAGGATTGGTCCAACAAGTGTGTGCTATAACAGGGGATAGTATATGTCAATATACTGTCGACATATGTATGGGTGTATAAGTAAGATGAACATGTTAAAGGTGGGCTTACCGTGCAAATATGGTTGGAATTGTGGGATATTATGCCAATAAATGTGTAATGTACAGTATTTTAGGCAGATCTGTATTCTATTCTATTCTACATAGCAGTTCTGTTATGTTATGCAAACAGTAGTTATGTCTATTGGCAATTACAATACTCAGTAATGGGATACATATCATTTGTATTCATCTGACAGTCTAGCAGCATGATAGCAAAGATAATTGAAAGAGCCAGGTAACTATCCGTGCACATAACACATGTAATATCCACCTCTCTAGTATTGTTTGCAAGCAATAACAGCTGTGCATGTGTACACGTTATACAAATGTGTAGTGACCCTTGTTACAGGGCTGGACCTCTCTAGTACCGTTTGCAAGCAATAAGAGCTGTGCATGTGTACATGCTATGCAAATGTGTAGTGACCCTTGTTACAGGGCTGGTCCTCTCTAGTATCGTTTGCAAGCAATAACAGCTGTGCATGTGGACATGTTATGCAAATGTGTAGTGACCCTTGCTACAGAGCTGGACTTCTCTAGTATCGTTTGCAAGCAATAACAGCTGTGCATGTGTACATGTTATGCAAATGTGTACTGACCCTTGTTACAGGGCTGGACCTCTCTAGTATCATTTGCAAGCAATAACAGCTGTGCATGTGTACATGTTATGCAAATGTGTAGTGACCCTTGTTACAGGGCTGGACCTCTCTAGTATCGTTTGCAAGCAATAACAGCTGTGCATGTGTACATGTTATGCAAATGTGTACTGACCCTTGTTACAGGGCTGGACCAAATGGTTATGTGCACACCTACATAGAGTGGATATTGAAAGTAGAGACACACTAGTTGAACTACCAGGTTTGTGTAGCCCAACCTCTCATTGCCAACCTAACAGCCGCTTGCACATACTGTATGTAAGGTAGTGCATAGCACTGGTAATAAAACAGGTTGCATATCATCTTTAACTCCAGTGTAACATCTGCAGTAAGAATGTAAGATATAGGAGACAGCTGCCCATGTGTAATAGCCACTTCATAGGTGATGGCTCACACTATCTGATTATATCCTGATCATGTTGATAGTAGCATCAGAGTCTATTGATACATGACTCTGTTTGGAGAGTGGGTGACTGTGCCCAAGAGAGGTCATGGTCCTGGTGGATATGTGAGTATATACCCAGAGAAGGAAACAGACCTGTAGACACTTGCATCATCTGTAATAAACTAACAGGATGTGATGTTCTCCTCAGAGGAGGATTGCTGCTAAAGGTAGCTACAATGTTTCCTTAATAGCC
Organism: Protopterus annectens; assembly: GCF_019279795.1. Lineage (NCBI taxonomy): Eukaryota > Metazoa > Chordata > Ceratodontiformes > Protopteridae > Protopterus > Protopterus annectens. Next base: position 135,790,797 of record NC_056748.1, on the reverse strand, counting down.
AGTGTTGTCACGTCCATAAAGAAAATATTTACATGTGAGCATCATTGTCTAAACATCTTCATAAGCAATATGTAAACTAAATACAGTACTTGGTACTTGTAGTACTGAATGCTCATACAGGCATGTCCACTAGTCAGCTACTGGTGTTCACTAATGTCAGCTTTGTGTATGTGGCCATCCTGGAGGAATGTAATCTCTATGCCATGTACACTGCCAAACCCACCTAACACCACACCCCACACAATGTTTGGGATGCAGCTACAGGGGTAAGCTGGAAGGCAGCCCAGTCTACAGCCATGACTGGACTGGACAGTCATGAGGTGTAGGTTAACACATGCAGCTCATCAACACAACCAACACATACCCTTACCAGAACACAGTAAGGACACCCACACACACTACCAGAAATCACACACATTCACAGACGCTTCTAAGTATCTGGCCAAACAAATGATCCCCAAAGCTGGAAGAGACAGTCACTGAAATACACAAACTGTATGACATAGTTTGCATAATTGTGCCACACCTCAGAACACGTGGCTGGAAACATGCCCAGCAGTACTCATTTGTGAATGCAAACTCTAGCACTATGTTACACACCAACTGATATGAGCGCATACATACTGTCAGCTGCCTGTCTACCATGATTAGCCACATACCCATACACTCAGACCACCTTTTGAACTATACACATGGCTCTGGCATATTCCATGTTGTTGTGCAGAACCTGTGATGCAGTAGCCTGGACTGCATGGAAACACATGTAGGAACTGTCAGGTCTTGTAGCCCATGCAGGTATGTCCCAAGGCCTGGGTAGCATTCTGCCACTGGCCAGAATGATACTGCAGTACAGGGACAAAAGGATTGTATTCCACAATTGTCTAGTGTAGTGGTGCAAGTCAAAGGGTATCCAGTAACTGTCTGCCTGGGATAACATGGTTGACAGACCATGATGCTTTGCCAGACAGGGCCTGCACCTGTCACCCCTGGGAATCTGGATACTGCCTAAGCTCATGCTTCTCCTATAATGCCTTCATCATGCACAGTTCAAGTGAAGGTCCACTGCTGTTACAGGGACAGCCAAGCAATAAACTGCAGGTCTCACTACACAATGATACATGTCAGAAACACTATACGGACACACATATGTCAATCCCTAACATGGAGAACATATCTGTGCAGTGGCTGAAACATGTTTCAATGCTCCGGAGAGCACACTTGCATAACCAAGTTATAACACATACCTCACCTCTTGCCCATTATCCTTTATTGGAACACACGGGCCGCAGGTGTGTCCATAATCCTTAAAGGACATGTACACCCCCATGCTAGTTGCACTTGCATAACTTCAGATGCATTATGCTGAGCAACTACCTTTGTGCCAAAGTGGAATTCAAATTGCACCTTGAGACAGATCACCCACCAGGCCATGTATTTCCCAACTGTCATAATGTGCTGTAACGGGGAAGATTAGGTCTGAGACAGAAACATAATAATGGCTACTCTCAACTATTCCATTATGAAATGGGAAGACTCCCTGTGTACCAACACCTGCGGTCAACGCATGTTGGATTCCATTGACCCCCCCCTGACCTGGATCACAGTAGTCACACAAACAGGGCTAACAGTATGCTACACATCGTTAGTCTCCAATGCTAATGGTATGTTTCCTAAGAGCAGAGTGGTGACTGTCATGGCACCCATGCAGATGGACAATGCATGTGCAAATGCTGAATCCTACACAAATGAACCTTAAGCAGTCACATATGTGCAGTGATTGTGCCATTGAAACAGAACCAGGATTCAACCCAACACAAACAAGAAGGCAAACTGGTGGTACCATGCTTTAAACTGTACCACAGAAGGTAGTAACTGTTGCAAGAGTAAACACGCATGAGTGTAGGTGATCCCTGGTCAGCCTCAGTAAGATGCAGATACACCATATATAAAGCTACTGTGAAACTAATCAGCCATATATTATGAGGTCAAGCACAGAGAATTCTATAGCTGTGTCATTAATCGTAATGGCAATGCCAAGACCTGCCAGACTGCACAGCACTATGGCATGGGAAGTACTGCGCCTACAGAAATAGCACCCATTCATCCAGATAGGGTCTTGGAGAACCTAAACCCACTCCCACCTCCCCCCCAACAGGTACACTTAGTAATATATCCATGTACAATACAGGGCCCCTGTAATAATGACTATGCAGGTACAAGCTGCACTCTCTAAAGCCAATCATACAGCTTTCATGGGAACTGTCAACATCCCAGGGTGTATCCTACACAAATGTAAGAACATTCAGCTATCCACATACACATCATGTTCAATCATAGCTCCATGTCAGGCTGTGTACACACCGAATGGTGCACAGCAACAGTTATCACACCCCACAAAGGGGGAGACACCATTGATAATAGGAAATAGTGCACAACTACCCTGCTGAGTCTGGTCTGTAAGGCAATGAACTGTGATCAACACATTTGATGTACTCGGTACAGATGTAGATGACAGTAGGGTTGATTCACACTGCATATCATGACCTTGCCAGGTCGTAGGACACCATCACCCATACTGTGTTCCAGCTACACTCAGTAAACTAGGTGTATATTCCTGTGTCACAGGAGTGGTTGGCAACTGGACTGCTGGCAGAACCAACACTACAGGAGGTGTCTGACTAATACACACACATCAAACCAGTGCCAGCCACAGTAATACAGGGTTCATTCCTGGTACTCCCCCTCTTTGTTATCTACACCACACAGACTAACACAGAAGGCATCAGCCTATTGATGTTTGCAAATGGCTATGAACTAGGAGCAATAGTTGACTCAATGTCTGCTGTGTTCAACATACAAATGAGTCTTAGTGTGTCAGATGTGTGGTGTGTGACGTACGGCCACAATCTGACAGCTAAGTATTGCATTGTCTTCCCCTATGTTACAAACCCTGTACCCATGAACTACCACCTAGGCAGCAGTCAACATAATGGTAACTGTGTGTATGGGATACAGCTGGACAGTACTCTTTCCTTTGATAGTTACTTCACCACACCAGACAGGTAGTCGTATATTGCACCCCTAATCATGACAGGGTGCCATCCAGAAATATAGAGATAATTGCTCAGCCATACTTAACACCTATGTGACCCATAATAGATCACATATTTCCTTTAAGGGTTACTGCCCATGTGTAGATGGCCTACACTGCCCTTCCCAATCCCTAGCTGCACTATGTAGCATGCAGCCTACCCTGAATAAAGCCATGTCCAACCCAGAGGTGTTGGACATGCTACACTTAACACATCCTGATCCCAAATAAACACATACTTCATGGACATCCACGTTTCTAGTATAAGGATCACAACATGCCTGACAGATCTCTGTCCCATACACTTAACATACTCTTGCCATACTATGCATCCCTGTCCAGCGAAGCTGCACATCGCCCCTCTACTGTGACATGGTGTGATGACCGCATGCCAAATATATTAGTAACCCTGTGGATCAGTTCTGTGGCACCGATTAAACTGGCCACTGAAACTTACCTGTCTATTACCTACAGTTAGGTAACCTGTCTGCCTAGGCTCATAAATGGCCCAAGGCATATAGACTACTAGACCACTGTGACCATACATGCTATAGTTGATATCCAACCCTGCAAATACCATCAGGCTAGCTATTGTCCCATGTGTTACACATGTGCAACACAGGCAATACATGGCAGGATTCTACACAGCTGTGCAGTGCCATGTAGATGTATATGGCAAAATACATACATGCTTGCAAGTCTGCAGGGTCACAGGTCATGTCTCTAACGGCTATGTATGACTATATATGTGACATATACACAGCATTAAGGTTGACTGCATTAATGTGAACACATCCAGGCATGTGCTGATAGGTAAAGACACCAGTACAGGCAAACAGACATGCCCACTTCAAGACAGCAGCCACATGGTATATGAGCAATGTCATCACATGACACACACATATATGGCGGTAACATCACATCAACAGTAATGTCAAATGTATGTGACTTATACGTCAGTGGTGTTAGTGTCATGTAGATTTGCAAAAATGTATTTGTAATCTTAATAAATGTGATACACGTGTATGTTCAGCTGTACTTCTGTACTTCTCTGTGAGTTACTGTGACCTGTCTCCAACATTATGTCTTCCAGGTATACCACGTAGCAGACTGCCAGCATACAGCTGCTTGGAGGATGAGGTCCTCATCCCATACCTCCTCGAAAACCATACAACACTCTTCAGCTATGTGCCACAGGATGCAGAGCAGCAGGATGCCCTGTGGGAGGAACTCTGCAAGAGGGTAAATGATGTTGGCGGACACAATCGTACCTATCAGCAGTGCGCCGACACTGCATTGACCTCATAAGATGGGCGAAACAGCATGCTAATGCAATTGCCAGGGAACAAGGTGCAACAGGTGGGGGGCCACTCACTCAGCCCCCACTCATACGTATTGAGGAGCTACTGGCCAACCTGGGGACACATGCAGACCTCCATCCACAAGCTTTAGCTGGTATTGTGGAGATGGGTGTCTCTCAACCACCGAGCCTGGAGTTGCCTGGTAAGTCACCACTGCACATATAACCCAACTATATTTCATATAGTTACATGTGTTACTGTACAATATGTAATGTAACATCATATGCAAGGCATGTATGCACACATGCCACATACTATAGTATGCTACTCTATGTATGCATAAATGTGCATACACCATAGTATAGTGTATTGTACAGGCTTATGTGCTAATATGGACATTGCACCCTGTAGCTATCACACAGGTGTGGATACTGATCTTACTGCTGTGGCACTCCTGTTTAGGTACCTCTGGCATTTTGCAGCGACAGCAGCCTGTGTCAGGTGAGATCATTATTATTTACCAGGCTTGATAATGCACTGAACATATTAATTGCATGCTATCTGCCATAAAACACGTACACATAATGTATGGTGGTCCTGTTAATGGACACTGGTCAGACCTGCAATGCATCACAGTGTTTACCCATATGAAACAATTGAAGACTATATGAAACACTACACTAAACCTTCCAAACTGTCATTGCCAGATGTGTGGACAACAGTGAATACAATGGTGGAGGTGTGTTTCACTGTAGGGACAGGTACTACATATCAGCATTACACATGTTGGGAATACGAACACTACTGCACAAAGAGCATATGTGCGCACACACTCTAAATGTGTTGGAGCTGGAGTATGACTGGCCAACAGGATTACACCCTTGTGGATTATACCCTTCCTATGAATGTCACACAATGTCATGTGCTATCTGACATGTCCATGACATGTAGTGGGCTGACTGTAACACTGCTCAACTATCCTGCAAAACATGTCTCACATCTCATACATACTACCCTTTGTCTGCATAACCCTTACCTCAGTGGAGCATATGACATCTATGGGTGTATGTCATATGGGATAACACTGACATGTGAAATAAGATGCCCATCACAACCATTGGACAGAACATGTATACACATGGCCATGGAGGATGGCCAGAGACATGAAGCAACACACACAGTAGAAGTGATGTACATGTGTGTACACCCTGTTGTACATTGGCTTGACACAATACAACTATGGCCTTTCTGTAATGGTGATATTGCAGATGTGAAACACTAAACATCATACAGGCCTGTGCACAGTTTGTGTAGGCATAACATGAAACCACCACATAACATGTCTTGAAAATCTTGAGTGTGTCACGACATGAAAGCATTCACCTATACAGTATCCAAATACAAACATGTGTTGCACAACATACACATACAACCACACCAGGCCACAGATACAGTATATTCACTTTGCTGGTGTCAGACATCACTGCCATGCCTGCTCCTCATGTGTGGGAGGTACACAGATGGCATGTGGGACATAGAGTACTGCTAAGTTAGCCATGTGTGGGCATAGTTGCCAGGCATCAGTAATATGGTTGCAGATGTGCAGGGGTGTCATCCATATACCCTTCTGTGACCTGTGTCACACATTCCACATTAGGGCTTAGTGTGTATACACCTCAGTGACGTGGGTCACATTCCACATTAGATATGTATTGTATGTGAACATAGCCATGGCTATGAACTGTGTCAGTAGCTCACACTGTATAGCAATTGTGAAGCCACATGATGCCCTGCAATGGCTTTGCACATCAGCTCAATGTGCCTTATGTCCCTGCATATTTGTTGGGTGGACCGACAACATTGCATCAGCTGAAGGCCCATGTTAGTAAAACACGTCCCTGCATTGGGACACCATAACCATACTGTAGATTGGAAAGGACACCACTGTGTTACACATGTATGCATGTCATTCAACATGTCAGCAGAAGACATGTCATACTACATGTGATTGACAAGGTCATACACCACACAGCAGGCCGGTGTTCTGTAAACCTGTGCTGGTATGTGGCACCATTGCAAAGTAGGGACAGCCATGTCAAACATGTGTGTACAGCCACATGCACAATGTCTAGACTCAGCTCAGGGGTAGGCGGAATAATGTTGAACAGACATGCACTGTTTTGGGGAGATATGCAAGCTAGGGCTCAGGCAAACATAGTATGCATTCGACATACCCTACTGCTCATGTCCTCACACATAGGGGTGGTGGCCAACACAAAGCATCATTGGCAGATGTACAAAGGTCAGCGATGGTCTGTTAACATGTGGTGTATGTTGCACACACCATGGCAGTGTGGTGCAACGGTGCAAAGTGCATGCATTATGCTGCAGGTATGGGGCATAGGCTACTAACACAAATGGTGCAATACAGGTATGTATGCTAACCACCACTATAATTGTGTAAGATGCATGCCGTCTGCTATAACACATGCATGCTGTTGTGTGCAACTCAGAGATGTATGATAACTACCACTATAATTGTCTAAGCAGAAACTATAATTGTCTAAGCTGAATGCCATCTGCCATATCACCTGCATGCAGTGTGTGTGTCTGTGTGTCTCTGTCTCTCTGTCTGTCTGTGTCTGTGTGTCTGTCTGTCTGTGTGTCTGTGTCTCTGTCAGTCTGTGTGTGTCTCTGTCTGTGTGTGTCTGTGTGTGTCTGTGTGTCTGTGTCTCTGTCAGTCTGTGTGTCTCTGTCTGTGTGTCTCTGACTGTCTGTGTCTCTGTCAGTCTATGTGTCTCTGTGTGTGTCTGTGTGTCTGTGTCTCTGTCAGTCTGTGTGTCTCTGTCTTTGTGTCTCTGTCTGTCTGTCTGTGTGTCTCTGTCTGTGTGTCTCTGTCAGTCTGTCTGTGTGTGTCTGTGTGTCTCTGTCTGTCTGTGTGTCTGTGTTTCTGTTTGTCTGTGTGTGTGTCTCTGTCTGTGTGTCTGGTATAACTTGTAATGTACAGTTCTTGTCTTCCCCTCACAGGTGTTGATGTAGGTGCGTTGCCCTCCTGCGGTCCACCTGATGTCAGTGTCCCCACAGACTCTAGCACTGGTGATGATAGTATGATTGAGGCACAGGCAGGGTTGTCAGGGGCTGAATCTGTGCCACTGGTTGCCATTCCACCTGTCTCCCCCTCATTCTTGCACACAGTTCCCCTGCCTACACATACCCCATCACCACTGGCCATAGAGGAAGGACAGTTGGCAGGTGGTAGCATGGAAGAGGGAAGTGTGGAGACTATGGAAGGTGTGCCTGCACACCATGATCCCAGTCAACTGACTGATGATGTCCCACACAGGCATGTGCCCAGCACTGCTCATAGGAGGACCACTGGCCAACATGCCCCTGCAAGACAAAGCACAACAGCTGGAGTCACCAGATGCATGTTTCAGGTTGTAATGGAGGCACAGGCACATGCTGAATGGCACAACAGAGAAGGTCTGAGGCTTCAGAGGGCTGCTGTCCGTTCATTAACTGACAACATCCAGGCACTTGCAAATGCTCACCATCATCTTGAAGATGTTTTGGATAAACAATTGGGTAACATGGTGGGAGTCCTTGACCATGGCATATCAATCCCAAGCATGGAATGTCTGTGCTGGAACATCTGGTGGGAATGAGGTGTTGGGCACATGGACGTAGGTCAGCTACATCACCTGTTGAAGGTCTATGTGAGCATGCTACTGCACATGCCCACTCCCATAGTGGCAGTAGCAGCAGCAGTGCAGCTGGTGCTGTGCAGTCCACACCAGGATACAGCAGGCCATGTGTATGTGGTCCTGGATGGCCCCAACAGGGACATGATTCCAGTGGACATGTGTCTTCAGACAGTACCCAATCTGGACCTCTGCCTGGTAGTGCCCGTGCAACCCCTGGCAGGTGCAGGTCACATGGCTGTGGCCGGACACCGTGAACTGTGAAACCTGCCTTGTACAGTCTGCAGCTGTCACTAATACACCTGTTTAGGCCAGCCACATGCCAGACCTGTGTGCATGCATACACACACACACCGGAAACAAATGTAGGGCACCTCAACACACACACACACACACATAACATCCACACATGCCCAATGATATCACAGGCCCTAACACACACACACATGATGTCATCCAATGGCACAGCCTAGGCCTCTGGCAAACATTATCACCCTGTGAATATGATGGTGACTGGCCGCATCCCTGTCATCCACACCATTGGTGCAGGGACATGCTCATATGGTCTGATGCACAGGGTGAACATACTAGGTAGACAATTGTAGATTAATATTGTTGAGTAGTGGTGAGAGGCAGCAGACATGCCATGTATTACAGTTTTAGAATGCATTTTGTATGTTTGACAGTATGTGTCATGTGTAACAACACTAACAGCATGTTGAGCTTGACGTTCTGCCTTCCTCTTTCAGGTGTAGTTGTATGTGCCGGGGGATGTCGGTGTTTGCGGTTAGTGTCCCATATGTACATGTTGACTACCCACAGGTCAGTATGACAATACCTGCATGCACTTTGTAGCTTCCACGTCACAGTTATATTCTCCCATGTTTCAATTATATTTACTGTTCTAATGATCCAGGAGCATGATAGCTGTGTAGTAAGCTACTGTGTTCAGAGCCATCATATCCATAGTGGGTGACATCACGGGTATAGTTACCTGGAACAGGGAGGAGGTAAAAGAGTGGTATGCCGGATGACAAGTGTAAAGGCCAGTGGAAGTAGTGGCTTCTCATTGGGAAGCAGTAATATCCACTGCCATGACAGGATGCAAACACAGACACACCCCCACACTCAGGGATTCACAGACACAGTAACACACACTCTGACACACACACACAGTTGCCAGTGTTCAGATGAGAACCCTTGCCTATGTGTATATCATCATTGTAGTACTATGCAATTACAAGACGCGCCACAGAAATTACACATGTACAGGTAGTCGGAATGGCCTAAGATTGAGGATATCGACAGGGATACCACAGTGCAGTGAGTGTATGTGAGGATGGGGGTCCATCAGTAGGCTGGCCCTTCACTGGTCCAGTTAAGTAATCCTACAAGTTAGCACTATTAAACCATAAGCACTACTTACTCTTATACTCTCTACGATTACCCTTTCCTCTATTGGTCCATCTTAAATTCAGTTTCCCTATATTACTCGAGCATGTCCTAAGGTCAGTCAATGGTTTCCTCTCCAGTCCAGCTGGTGAATCTGGGAATTTTGAGGCAATGTTACAACTGTCTCATGTACACGGACAACCCTCTCCTCCTCCAAACAGGTTCAAATATATGTAAGAGATGCAACTATTTAGCGAAACTGGAGGCTGAGCTCTCTCATCTCAAAACTGGTGTAACCAGTCAGGAGGAGAAGGTAACCTCACCCAACACAATTCCAGTATCACATAGTCCCACCACATCAGCAAACCAAACACATAAATACACAAAAACATACTCGGAGGCTCTAAATAAAAATCTACCTAAGCAACAGAGACCTCCAAAGCAGACATCCAAGCAAACGCTACCTCAAAACAAAACACGTACAACACATAGCCCACAAAGTCAGTGTGCCAAGTAGCCACAGCCCTTAAGGCTGAATAACACACCTGATACTCTTGTAATAGGTGACTCTATCATCAGACGCACTGACGTCCCGCTCACCAGGCTGAATAAAGAGAAGGTCACGGTGAGCTGCCTGTCGGGTGCTAGGATCCGCCACATAAAGCAAGCACTCAGGTCACTCCAAAGCGAATACAAATATGACTCAGTCATTGTACATGCTGATGTGAATGACCTGAGACGTACCTCCCTGGACTACATGAAAAGAGACATAGAGGAGCTCTCTGATCATGTAGCCCAGGCTGGTATGACCCTGACCTTGAGCAGCATCTTACTCTCACCTAGAATGATGCCACAGTACAAAGACAAAATGATCAATTTTAACAATTGGCCAAGGGATCCAGCGTCTGTCAGCCTGGGATGACATGCTCGACAAGCCACGTTGCTTCGCTAGGGACGGCTTGCACCTGTCACCACTGGGCTTTCGGATATTGGCAAAGGCTCTTGCCACCCCCATAGTGCCTTTTTTATGCAAGGCTCAAAAGTCAAACCCACCCCCATTGACAGCACAAGGAACAAGAAACTAAGGGTAATGCTGCTTAAAGCCAGAAGTCTTAACCTCAAGATGCACGCACTCGAAGCTCTCCTCAGTATGGAGAACATCGATATCTGTGCAGTGACAGAAACCTGGTTTAAGGCTCCAGAGAGCACCCCAGCACTACCAGGCTATACCTCATATCATGCTTTTCGGCCCCAAAACCCGGACCAAACCACAAAAGGAGGGGGAGTTTCCATATTTATCAAAAATATCCACACCTCCAGGGCAAGAATGCTTTTCAGTTTATAGCATCCTACAGACCACCCTCTCAAAGTCAGGAATCCCACTCGGCTTTCCTGAAAACATTGGAGAACATGAAGATCTCTCCAAACACCGTTATATTGGGTGACTTCAACTACCCAAACATTGACTGGGAGCACTACTCAAGCCCCAGCACCTTAGCCCAAAGGTTCCTGGAAATTATAAACTCAAATGCTATGGAACAACTAGTCACCACTCCCACAAGAGGGGACAACATACTAGACCTGATCATTACCAACATAGGGAGTCTATGCTCCACACCAGAAGTATATCCCTCATTGGTAAGATCAGACCATAAATTAATTTCACTGGATGTCCACATCCCAACCCCACCCCCCAGCCCAGAAAACCACAGTGAAAAACTTCTCAAAAGCGAACTTCTCACTTCTCAAAACTGAAGTGGAATCCTTCAAGGCCCCAGGGCCAGTGGAAACTACGTCCCAAACTGCAGAATCCTATATAAACGCATTCTACGGACATCTCCAGGAATGCATGGATCATGCTATCCCAAACAAAACCAAGACCCAATCATCCAAAGGCAGGCATCCAGTCTGGTGGTCCCCTGCCATAAATAAACTGTACAACAGAAGGAGGAAGCTACTACATGATAGAGCAAAATCCCTAATAGGGAAGGCATCTCTGATCAGTACTAGCAAAAAATTACGATCCCTCATAAAATCCTCCAAGGCCATCTTCAAGAGAAAAATTGCACAGGACACCAAAGACAATCATAAGGCTTTTTTCAGTTATGTTAGGAACATAGGATGCAACTCCCAGACTTGTTCTGAGTTGATTCTAAACAACAAAAAATACACTGAACCCACAGACATCGCCAATATCCTGGCTGACAGGTTCAGTGCAAACTTCTCCACCCCCTCCCCCCCAAAAGAGCCAGTATCTATTCCGGCAGAGGGCTGCCTCCCAAACATCTCTGATGCTCAAGTGAAGGCTGCCCTCTCCAAAGCAAAAAACACTGCTTCCATGGGACCAGATGGCGTCCCAGGTTGCATCCTACATGAACTCCAAGAGGAACTAATCCCTCAAATAAAATAGCTATACAATCTCAGCCTCACTACAGGATATGTGCCCACAGAATGGCGTAGAGCAACAGTGGTCCCACTCCACAAAGGTGGAGCCTCTACGGACCCTGGAAACTATCGCCCCATAAGCCTGACTAGCTTAGTCTGCAAGGCTATGGAGAGGATCATCATGGAGCTCATACACAAAGACATTGGGAACCTACAGACACTAGATCCTACCCAATTCGGCTTTGTCAAGGGCAGATCCTGCCTTTTGAACCTGGTTGACTTCTTCAAAACAGTCACCAAAGCCATAGATGAAGGGAAGATAGTCCACACAGCCTATCTGGAACTTGCAAAAGCATTTGACACAATACCCCACTCGGGCATCATAGATAAGCTATCCAGCTTAAATATAAACCCCTATGTCACAAGATGGGTCACAAACTGGCTCAAAGACAGAACCCACAGAGTGAGAGATGCTGGAGCCATGTCAGACTCGAAACCGGTCACAAGTGGCATCCCACAGGGTTCTGTCCTGGGACCACTCTTGTTCGGTATATACTTTTCCGAGGTACAGGCAAACATGGGAGGACTATGGCTCACCAAGTTCGCAGACGACTGCAAACTGGGCACCATAATCGACTCTCCAGCTGACACAAACATCCTTCAAAAAGGTCTCACAGAGACAGATAACTGGTGCCAGCGCCATGGTTTAAAGCTAAATGCCAAAAAATGTATAGTCACACCCTTTGGCAAAAACAATGTGCCCACAAATTACCACATAGGCAGAAACCCATTAAGTACAGAGAAAGTTATTAGGGACCTGGGGACCCAAGTTGATAGCAATCTCTCCTTTGAAAACCACATTGCCAAAGTGGTTAGAAAGACCTTCTATATAGCCCACCTCATCACGAAGGGTTTCATATCTAGATCAAGAGAGGTAACCGTGCCCCTTTATTCATCCCTCATCAGGCCCATCATAGAATACAATGCCCCTTTTGGGATGTACCTTACCCGACACCTGCAGCAATTAGAAAGACCCCAAAAGTATCTAACCAAGAAGATCAAGGGTCTCAAACAGATGCCATATGCTGCTCGGTTAAAAAAACTCCAGCTCTACTCGGTTGCATACCGCCTACTTCGAGGCGATCTGTGCCTGACATACAAAGCTATGTCAAATCCAGAATTAATGGACATGCTCCACCTCAGTAAATCTAAATCCCTTAGAGACACACGCTCGAGGGACTTGAACCTCAGCACAGAAATAAATAGAACTTGCTGGAGGGACAGGTTCATAACCCAGAGGCTCCCTTCACTCTGGAATAGAATTCCAGTTCATGTGAGGCAGAGCACCTCACTGAATCTCTTCAAGAAGAATCTCAATAGGTGGATGGGGGATCATAGGTTTGTCCCAGGGTTACTCCCGTGTCACTATTAGACAGAGGCACAGTAAACTAAACCTTGAAAAGGGCACAGTATACTCAAATCAAGGGGTGACGTAAGCCATACAGAATCGGGCTAGGCTTATAATTGCCCCAGGGCAGATAGCCTAGTATGAACCTATGTAACAACAGGTCACACCCCAGGGTGTACATGTTAACAGGCGGTTAGTATGCCCGTCTACGATTGATGATATCAACATGGATGCTAGATTGCAATGAGTGGATGGGGGGAGGGGGCATTAACATTTTGCTATGGTAAAATACAGCTTCACTCCACGGACCGGACAGCCATACACATGGACAACCATACACACACACACGCACACACACTGTGGCATTCACAAAGATATACACCTATGTCACACACATACAAACACTTTACATGTGTGAGGTTCAACCACCTGGCTATGCCTTTCTTTCTACACTTTACTCTGTACTGGTGTCAACAACAGTGTTCAGGAAAGTGAAAACATGTGGGATGTATTCCCAACTCTACGTGACATATATGGACACACACACACCCACACATGCCAGTACTGTGAATCAAACACCTGCCTATCTCATGATAGGTATTACAGAATTACAGCACTATCGCATCTGGTACAAAGCTTACTGACTCTTTCCTTTGCCAGCTGTGCTGATATATGCACAATATATGCACAGGGGAGGTATTACTGTTACAGGTGTTAAGAGGTTTGCCTTCAGTGTCACCCTTACATCATTGTACATTGTCTGTCTTCCACTTCATTTAACCAAACCTGACCTTAGCAGTTACATAGGTTATTGTAGGAATGGCTGTAACACACCAGTGAGCTGTCCTCAGTAATCATTCATCTGTAAAGAAGCCCCACCACTTAGTAGTCATATCCAAACATTTGTCCATACCTCATGTACGGCTTACTGTACTTAGAGCATATCACCATATACAGTTGGCAATGTTGAGGCTGTATTACAACAGCATGATGTAGTAAGACAACAGTCACCTTCAGACATCAGACACTGCACACACACGGAATCTACACAAACATCAGTACATGTACACATATGCGGTCTACATCAGTAAGTCCACTAGCAGGTCAAGAGGATACATTCCACACCTTCCCCATGCCATGTGTGAAACACAGTCGAGCATTACACCATAATGGATGTTGTATTCATGTACTGGTAGGACACCACTACCTTCACCGAGTAGCCAAGGGTACACATATGACAACAGCACATATCAGCAAGACACACACAGCATTATTCCATGTCATGCTCCTACAAACTGTTACTTGACAGTGCTGTGGTGAAGCCAGGGCACTGTAATGGTCAACAGTGAGCACATCATATTTGCCATACATACACCTCATGTTTACTGGAAGAGTGCCAGCAATGTGCTCTGTTAGAGCTAGGCAGTACACCCATTCAAGCATGTGTGAGGTCTATGGCTTGTAAACATCTCACCCGAGTATGTACTGGCTATTGTGGTACTTAGGCTAATGTCCAAACAGCACACAGCATGCATGGCTTGCAATTGTTGACACGGGGTATATGTAGGAGCTGTGGCCACACATGGCTGTACATGTCAAGAACATATCACCTGTGACTACACAGGAACATACAGAGCAGAGCTGGATTTCCCTGAGTCTGTCAATACAGACCTTGTGTAGGTCCTATGATCCTGTTATTTGGGTATGTTTGTAGGCATTGCATTAGGTAGACATGTCTATTGACATACATGCCACATGGGGTGTTGTATGATATGATAGGTGTCATGGATTACTAGTAGAGAGGGAATATTACCTCTGTTAACATAGATATCAAACCTTATGTACTGTTAGCATGCTATCTGCCATGTGCATGTGTATAATGACTGTAGCCACTTGTAGAAAGGATAATGAAAGCTATGGTAATGTCATTTATGTTGTATGAGTGTGGGATGTACATATCCAGGGCAGGTACAGTTAGGTCATATCCAACCATGAGGGTGTTGTTTACTGGTGTACAGCAACAGTCGACCGTGTTAATGCTGACAACATCATAGGGACCCTGGTATGTGTACAACTGAGCTGGTTATAAACAGTGGTATTATTGCATTGCATAACACATTATGCAGCTGGGCAGCTACAGTGGTGCAGGGGTTAGCGTTGCTGCCTCACAGCAAGAGGTTCTCCGGTTTGGTCCTCGGCTGGGGTGCCTTCTGTGCAGAGTCTGCATTTCCTGCCTGTGGTCATGTGGGTTTCCTCCGGGTGCTCCGGTTTCCTCCCACATCCCAAAGACATGCTGTAGGTGGATTGGATACTCTAAATTGGCCCTAGGTGTGAGTGCTTGCATGTGTGTGCCTTCTGTGGAAGGTTGGGTGCCGGGCTGGCAACCCAATACCATACAACTCCACTGTCAATCACGAGCGGACAGGTAATCTGCTGTGGCAACCCCTAACCGAGAAAAGCCGAAAGAAGAAGAAGAAGAAAATAACACATTATGCAGCTGTGTCTTACATGGGTACTTTGCACAATTGATGTAGGCCTAGGGACAGTCCACCAATCGAGAGTTATCTGGTGGTCTACCATACTATGTCATACTACATATGGATGTGTGTTGATAGTCTGGGGACAAAGTGGTGGATGTATATGAGGATACAACCTAGAATGCAGCATTTGCCACTGTCACCTGTACCTGACTCATCTGTGATGTGTTATGTCAGAGTAGTGGTCTTTACATGTGAGTAGCCTTTACAAATATGTGTACACCACCACCTGGAATGGTCCATACCACTGTTATGGCCCACATGTCTGGATCTGAGTTATATGGTGGTAGTGCAATTGTGCACTACAGGGCCTTGAGCCAGGTGTTCCTCACTGCACAGATGTCAGTATTCCCCATTGTAGGTTCTACATTGAGCAAATGGATTATTAAAGCCACACATCTAGCACTGGTTAGCATAAGTCTTCTAGGTGTCAGGGTGTTACATCTGGGTGTAGGACATTTGCCTTGGAATGCGGCTATATGGGTAAATGTGACCTAGGTATTATCCACACACACATGAAACATGGATGCATGTGCTCTGTGTTAAAGGCTTGTCGTTCAGTCATGACAGCCCAGAATGACAGACACTGGACAACCTCATAATAGCAGCAGGACATTGGCTCATTGTTTTGGTCTAGCAGTTGCCACTTGTACCATGACATCATTGTGAGTGGCAGTAATGTGCTTGGTAGCAAATGCCTCATGTACGGTGATGGACAGTAGCAGAAATTGTGTATATGACCAATGTGAGATATACTTAGGGTAGCAGTCCTGCTAATAATGACAACTACTAACATAGCCGGGAGAGGTCATCTTGTCACCTACACCTCAGTACCATTACACAATGTGGCTCACACAATATGTTTGCACGTGCCACTGTTCCACGTATAATGACACTGTCCACAACCTATCAATGTATGCCTTTCAGGGCAGCAAGGTGTGTGACACATGCTGTAGGTAGCATCTGCCTGTGTGTCCCAGGTAACCTATTGTCTGTCACATCCACACATGCATGAATGTGTATACTTAACATATATATGTCAGTATTTCATGTACATGTATGCATATGTATCACACAGCACAGACACAGATATATCATTTACGGGCCACATACAGGTATCAGGTAGTAAACCAGTATGATGTGCATATATATTGACAGGTAAGATGTACATAGCTGTAAACCTGTGTGTTTAAACTAGGAGTCCATTACAACATGTTCTGTACATGTAAGTGTATAAGCATGCACACTGTGGCCTTCTGTGGTTAGAATTGGAGTGCATCCCAAACAGCCCTGTGCTACTAAGTGTATGAGCTTACCCACTGCCACCTTGTGTAATTTGAGTCAGTGCATCCAACAAGCCCTTTGTTACTAAGTGTGTGAGAATGCCCAGTATAACCTTGTGTAGTTGTAGTCATAGTGCATCCCAAATGGCCCTGTGCTACTAAGTGTATGAGCATGCCCACTGTAACCCTGTATAGTGCTAGCAGTTGTCCATTCCACAGATGGCCATACTCCAGTTCAGGTTCCTGTTGTGCTACAACTATACCTCTCAGGCCTACCTGCAGATGATGTGTCTTGTTTGTGCATACAGGTTGTAATGGACACCTACTTTAAACACACAGGTTTATAGCTATGTACTTCGTGACTGTCAGTCTCCCTGTTGTTGTCCTCAATCTTAGAAGGGCAGTCTGACTGACTTGGAATGTGTAATCTCTGCGACGCGTCTCGTAACTGGGTAGTACTGTAATAGTGATCTGTAGATAGGCAGGAGTTCTGATCCCACCACTGGCAACTGTGTGCGTGTGTTTGTGTGTGTGACAGCAAATGCCTGAGTGTGTGTCAACAAATGCCTGAGTATGTGTGTCAGCAAATGGCTGAGTGTGGTTGTGTGTGTGTATTTGTGTCTGCATCCTGTCATGACAGTGGGTTTTGCTGCATTCCAAAGAGATGCCTCCTTTTGCACTGGCCTTTATCCTTGTCAACTGCTAAACCTCTCTCTTCTCCCCTCCCCACTGCAAGTAATCAGTCCTGTGATGTCACCCAGCTCAGAAGTGGAATCAGAGTAAGTGTAATTGTATGTGTTCTGTGGCACATACCCCAACTGCATACCACTGTACTAGTTACCTTTACATAGGCAAGACGTGTATGCACAATACTGGCAAGTGTGTGCATGTTTGTGTGTGTGACTACCTGTAGCCAGGCATACACATGTGTAATGTCTTTTAGCACACCATGGTAACCATCTGTGGTGACTGGTGTCTACAAAGTATTACATAGTTAGGAATGGTAAAGAATACACAGTCAAGCACGACTACAGTTGGGTATGCTATTTTCCTGTGCTATCATTGAGCAGTGACACAGACATGGTCACTGGGGTGTAAGTCCATCCCCATCATTCCTGCACCCTAACTCCACAATCCCTGGGGTAGATTACATTAGCCATCACCCCCCAAACTCCACATACACAACAACCATCCTTTCTCTGGTGAACTGCTTAAGATTTAAATGTTATAACACAAGAGATGCCTCTATTTTGTGCACACGTCAGTTCCTTTGGAACCCTTCTGTGTCACAAAGGGTGTTCAGATGTGTGTGTGTGTGTGTATATATATATATATATATATATATATATATATATATATATATATATATGTGTGTGTGTGTGTGTGTGTGTGTGTGTGTGTGTGTATATATATATAGATATATATATATATATATAGATATATATATATATATATATATATATATATATATATATATGTGTGTAGTTATGACAGTTGTACAGATGTAGACTTGTCTTTGCTGTTTCACAGAGTACAGTACATTCAAGGGTACTGTACATATGTACACAAAGTGACTGTCCCATTTGTTTTCAGTACTGTGGAATACCTGTAGTAAGATGTGCATTATAGACTCCATGCAACATGTATACAACCAAGATGGTTTAGTGGTCCATGTTTCAAGACCTGCTAGCCTTGTTGATACTGTCAATTAGGACTGCATAAAACAGTTGTAAGCAGGTGTAAATGTGTTTTTGTGGCAGTAAACAGCAGATACACGCAGGTAACAGACATGTACAACTCGCAGTACACTTGAAATGCCCTTCTTTGGCAATCCTGCTGATGTCACCCACCTAGTAATACACCCCTGGGACTGCTGTAATCCAGTAATCTCCATGGCACGTGCTGTAATTGCGTAATGCTATAGTGTGTTAAACTAATTTGGTAGGTGTTCTAATCCCAGACAGGCCAAGTGTGTGTGTGTGTGTGTGTGTGTGTGTGTGTGTGTGTGTGTGTGTGTGTGTGTCTGTCTGTCTGTCTGTCTGCCTGCCTGTGAAAGAAATTATGCTTTTAGAGTATGCACACTCTTTACAATTCACATAACCCCTTTTGGCATTCCTGCTGATGTCATTCACCTAGAAATACACCTCTGGGATGTCTGTAACCCAGTAATCTCCGTAGTGTGTGCTGTAACTGCATAATGCTGTAGTGTGATAAATTAGTTAGGTAGGGGTTCTATTCTAAGACATGGCAGGTGTGTGTGTGTGTGTGTGTGTGTGTGTGTGTGTGTGTGTGTGTGTGTGTGTGTGTGTGTGTGTGTGTGTGTGTGTGTTTGACAGTCAGTGCCTGTGTGGATGTGGCTGTGAGTGTCTAACCACTGGACATGTTGGGGAGCGGATTTTGTAGTTTTCCTATATGGAGTCCATATTATATGTCACAATGTCCACCTCACAAGGAGTGAAGATGTCAGTCAGCCAAAGGACTGTGTTGGCAAGCCATACCCCTACATCTGGCAAAAGGCCTGGTGAACAAGGTATGCAACCCTACTATTACCCGGAATACGTTCTGAACCCATGTGTCATACACAAACACACTTGCCTAGAATATCCCGCTATGTTAATAGTACCCTGCACATTGATGACAGATAGTAGGCATGGTGTGATTGCTGAGGGCATGGCACCCTGTCCAGCAGTACAACAGGCACATAATTGCGGACAATGTGCCTTCACTATGTTCCCCACTGGATGCCTGTAACATATGTGGTGCCATCAAATGTGATCCACAGAGGCCATACAATGCCTTACACATGCGCCCTGTATGGACTGATGCCACTGACACCAGGGAATACCTGTATTATGCTATCAATGTGGGTGCAGGTCAACCTGCTGTATATAAGCAGGTACTGCCACACCAGACCAGTATTGGCATATCTGAAAAAAACAGTCTGTGTTCACAACATGTGCCGGCCAAACCAGGTGCACTTGTACATATCACTGTACATTATTGTGGGAAATGCACATCCCAAGCAATGTCCATGTCAAGGACTATCAAACACAGACATGGCATGCATTGCAAAGCAATAGCCATACACAATGGTAACCGGGATGTCAGGACAGTTCATGCAATACCCATCTGTGTGGGACATTGCAGACACTACACCCCTGTACCACACTGCACACAATTGTCAGGTGGCATGATGCCAAGGATTACCCCTCACCCAGTCTTGTACAGCCATCTTGCACAGCCAACCACTACACACCCATGAAGCAATGTACTCATGCATGTCAGTACTGGCACCTTGTGTCTGCATGTGGGGTATGATGCTCCCAACCACAGTCACACCCAGTATAACTCCCATTGGCATACCAACTGATGTCAGACACGTTCACATGCTCTAGCCCATAGAACCTCTGGATATCCCCTGTGGTGCATGCAGTACCTGTGCATTACTGCAGTGTGGCAAACTAAGTAGTTAGGAAGTGTATTTGTGGGCCTGGGAAAGCATGTCAATGTGAGTCCATTAGAGAATGTGGTTGTGTTGACAATGACATCCGTTCATGTGGACAGCCATGTGTGCTACACCTAATGCATGTCTACTATATCTCTGTTGCAGATGTCACTCAAAAGCACACATATATGTTCTTACAGCACACCAACATGTCAGATTTGTGGCACATGGAGTAACTGCATGCACTTGTAATAGTAATGACTAGTCAGTCAGGGGTTTGAACCCCTGTACTGGTAGGTGTATGAAAGACGATGCTTAGGTTTTAGTCTCCAAGCCCTTCTCTGATGTACTTTGCCTCTGTCTGTCCCTCCCACACACTCTCTGGTGGATGTGGAGTTGTACACCTGCTCAACAGCAGCTTGTATTTTGTAAGTGATGGTCATGATCAGGAGATGGCCTCTTCACCTATTGCAGTCCTCCTCTAGCTGATTGCATGTGGAACAGCTGTGTTGATGTTCCCATAGCCAATCACATGGAAACACTGTACAATATCTAGGAACATCATGTTGGTGTTTGCCCATGACAGTTGCTATGAATGGAACCTGGATCTGGTGTTTGGTAAACGGCATCATGGACGATATCTGGATGTTCCTCAAACAACATACACAGTGGAAAATAGCCTAAAGACAGGAGGGCGATGTGCCAGACATGACTACAGCATGTAAGTGTAGCTATACGTCATTGAGACTACTGCCAGTTTAACAAGTTGTGTGTGGTAATGGCTATTCTGCATGTTTTAAAACTGACAAGACAGTGTTCTGCTTATGAGAGAATCCCCATCTGTAGGGCCATCTGTGGAATGGTCATTGTGTGGAACCATTTGTTTCCTTTGTTACTCACTGAACACACATCTGTGAACTGCAGGAGCATAGTGTGATGACTGCAGTCAGTACATGGTGATAGTGATGAGAGTTACCGCCATCGTATCCCTGATCAGACATATGTCACATGAAACAGTGGTATGACAGTCACTGTCTGGGGTTCAGTGACATGCCAATAATGGGCCACTGTTCATAGCTGCAGTCACAAGTCTTCTACACTTTGTACAGATGTCATGCAGTATATATGCATGTGTTGTGCTCCCTCTTCAAATGTATACCATCTGTTGTGTTGGGTTGATGGTCATATCTATGCATGCTGTTATAAGTAATCCTGAATGCTGTTGACTATTACTAAGCCATATCTGTGTTAAAACTGCAACACCATGGGCTGTATGGGTTTGGAGGTCCCGGCAGAACCTCCTGTCCCATTTCAGCTGGCCATGACACCGGGCACCAGCACATCTGGGGCCCAGCCTTGGACCTCCATCTCTGTTGGCACTGCACCACCTTCTGGTGGAACCGCCAATGAGGATGGGGCTTGTCCCCCCGGGAGCAGGTCCAGACAGGAACTTGTCTGATGTTGTACAGTCCCAGACATGGTGTGTAGGGGGCTCAATAAGAGGTTTCGAGGCCAGATACGCCAACTCAAGGGCAGAGTGTCACATTTACAGGGTGAGCCTGCCCCTCCTAGACAGCCCCCAGCACTGGCACTTTTGCAGCTGTTTTGGTGCAGTGGTGGCTGCCCATGGCTGGGGACCTCCATCCCACTGTTTCCATCTTGGGGCTCATGGGCTTGTGACTGCCGAATACCCCTCCCCGTGCATGGTGTATCCCCCCAAGTGATACTGACCCTGTATGCTGTCTTGCCTGTCATCCTACCTAACCTATCCTCCATGAGCATACCTACTCCCCTTCCCCCACATCCCACTCTCACTCTATGGAAACAAAAGGCCAATCAGTTCCTAGAACAACATTTGCCCCATACATAGCTGTCCATTTCACACACGTGTCCACTGGACACATATAACCCTTTTAACATGCATCACAACATAATCCAGTTGTCCTCACCCCTGTCTGAGGCACACAATCCTGGTATGCACATGACCCCTAAAGGTTCTAGGTACACATGATGCAGACAACCCCATTGTACACACAACACTACCAGTCCCTCTATGGTTACCCCATTTACCGTTCTCATGATGATGTCATACACAGTACCTTGCAAGAGTACTGTTCTCACATAATGACTGGACAGGAACTGTTGTGTTAATGTAAATAAAATACACAGAGTGATGTATTTGGCCAATGTACAAATGTTTGCGTGTATTAATGACACATGTCTGTCTGAGGAGGTCTTGATATTACTTATGACAACACCACTGCATACTACAGGTGTTGCTGGTGTTTCCCTTTTCATTCCTTTGTAATGCTTTGTTGTCACATGGGATGTTCTTGATATATCTATATATATGTATGTATCTACATCTGGACATAAACACACACACATACATCTACATGATGGAATACATTTCCTTTACTGTTGAATGACAAAGCTGGGTGATATGTTTGTGATAACATCCGATGTCTTTATATCTGCCATGGCTTAGTGGTAAATCACATTAGCTGTGTGTGCAGGGTCCTGGTTTCAAGCCTTGCAGAGGCCGTTTATTTTGTTGCTGGGCAGAACAAGGCTGTTGGATACGGAGTGATTAAGGCACATTAAAGCAGTTGTGAGCGGGTGTGCATGGGTTTGCATGGAGCTAAGCAATGCTGACCTCCAATTACAGTTTCTTACACTCAGTTTGCCTCTACATTGTTTCACCAGTGTAATACTCACATACTGGTGGTCAAACAGGCTTACACCCGCTTGCTATATATATATGTATACATTACTATATACAGATATATCTGTATATGTATGCATACATGTATATGTTTATATATTGCTGTCTCTCTCTCTCTCTCTCTCTCTATATATATATATATATATATATATATATAATCTCCAACAACATATGGGTCTATGGGTGTCTGCATATGTATATATCTATATGTGGTTATGTATATGTATTCTGTCTCTATATGTATACACTTGTACTACGGAGAGAGAGAGGCTTATCTCTATGTTGCTATGGGTAGATATACACACATAAGCCTCTACATATATACATCTACATCTGGTTATTCCATTCCTTGCCATATAGATTACACTTTGCTGCAGTGGGAATCGTAGTGGGTGTGGTTGCTCATTGTGCGATGCCTCTGCCCAGAGAACATATTTGCTTACATCCCTGTGGCTGTCCATATAGGCCCACATCAGCCAACACCTGCACACCTAGACCCATAAGTAGCTACCCATAGTTCCTCCACCCGCAACTCCTCTACAGCACCCATCCTTACTCTGGGTCCTGGTCGGTTCTGAACACACCACTACACGCTGCCCACTTTCCACTTCACGGGACCCATATCATACAATTGTCTCGACGCATGGGTCATCAGGCTTTCCCATTCTTGTATTCCGGATATGTATACACCCCAGCCAGAATGGTCGGTGTATCACCTTCTTTTGGTCTTGGCAATTTTTGGGGTGTCCCGCAAGGGACGCACCTGTCTGTGTTCCAAGATTAGATTTCATGGGTGCACTGTGTACCCCCTGGTTGTATCCTGCCTGTGGTCTGGGGAGCAGTGGACTATTTACATTGTTTGCGGGTTTGTGTGTATGTTTCCCGTGTCCAGTTGGTGGGGGTTGGAAGGTCATGCTACGTGTTTTATGATTCTTGCTTGGGCCCCTCACTTCCATTGGCATAGTCTGTGAACATATGTCATTCTTGTGTACTGTTTCCTATCATAGCTGTATATCCGTGTATATCTACGCACACACACACACACACACACACACACACACACACACACATATATATATATAGTATATGTATATGTCTGCAACTATATATATATATATATATATATATATATATATATATATTTATATTTATGTGTGTGCGTGTGTGTGTGTCTGTAAAGCAATGCATACCCTGCGCAAACGCACTTACACATGCAGTCAGAAAAGAACTTCTTGTTATCTCTTCTTAGACTTGTTCTTGAGCATAATGTTTTTAAATACAATAATGAATGGTACTTACAAGTTAAGGGTACAGCTATGGGGGCTACATTTGCCCCCATATATGCTGACCTATTTATGGGCTACCTGGAGGAATTATTGATTTATAATGAACAATTTCCTTTTTCCAAGCATCTTAGTATGTGGCGTCGGTTCCTTGATGATTGTTGGGTGGTATGGGAGGGTACTATAGAAGAATGGTTGGGTTTCAAGACATATTTGAATTCCAATAGTTTTGGAATTATTTTTACTGGGAAGTTAGATTTATTTACCATAGATTTTTTGGATGTAAGTGTTACCAAAGCTATTGATGGTACAATAATAACTTCCTTGTATAGGAAACCTTTTTCCAAGAATTCTATATTACATGCCAACAGCTGCCATCCACCCCATACAATAAAGAATATACCTAAGGCACAATTCAAGAGAATCAGGACCATATGCTCTGATGTGAATGATTATAAACAAAAAGCAAATGATTTAACTTTTAGGTTTAAAGTTAGGGGCTATCGAACTGGAAATATTAAACAGGCTTATGATGAGAGCAGAACATTGGAAAGGGGTTCGCTCTTACAAGATCAACAATTGTCAATACATAAGAGTGATAATATTCGATTTGTTACCACTTATGCAACCAATACTTACTTAATTAGGCAAATTATTGATAAATATTGGTTCATTTTATATAATGACCCTTTTCTGCATACAATATTAGATAACAAGTGTCAGTTTGGATATAGGAGAGGCAAAAATATAGGTGAATATTTGTCACATTATATGAGAGGTGTGATTCCAATGGGATCTGATTCATTGAGAAAGGGTAGTACTTTTTGTGGACACTGCAAGTACTGTATATTGATGTCTAAGACCACAATGTTTACATCTCCAAACACCAGCAATGTATATGATATACGGTGCTTTGTCACCTGCAATACCTCATGGGTAGTATATATGGCTTTGTGTAGATGCGGTTCATTTTATATTGGACAGACTTCGTGTCTTCTTAAACAAAGAATTGCTACCCATTTAAGTGATATCAAGTGCAAGAGGATGAGAAGTGCATTATACAAGCACATTTTGGTTCATCCAACGGCACATTTTGTTTTTGTAGGGATTGACAAAGTAGCTGACAAGGTTAAAATTGAGGTAGTTAAACATAAAATTTTAACTAATAAAGAACGTAGGTGGATAGTTAATTTAGGGGCCTTATTTAAGCCAGGCCTTAATGACCAATGGTAATTGTTGGTCTCTTTTTTCCTCTTCTTTTTCTTTGCTGTTGTATTTTATTTTTATTTTTATTTTTATTTGTACTAAATTTTGGGATGTTAAAGATAAATATATGTATTTATGTAGATGTCCATAAATAAGTATATACATTTAAGTAATATTTGATTAAGTGCATATATATTTTTTTAATGTATGCACATATATTAGTTTGTGATATTTTCTTTTTGTAACACTGATATAATATGTATTTAATATTTGGTTATAGGGGGTTATTGTTTTGTACATTTAATCATAGGTCTGATGTGTTGCTGTTCTCTGTTTTGGGTTTTAGGTGCTATTAGATGTCTGCACCTTTAAATGTAGGGATGAGAGAGTGTGTGTGCACGTATATTTTGCATACTGCTGACACTGCCGTCATACACTGATGACGCTCAGTTAGAGCGAAACCGGTCTGTGGGGCAGACTGTTCTGGCTTAAATAAAAGCCTTTTTTTCCAAAACGGCTGTCAATTTACTATTTTTTTAGTGCTGGACGTTTTTTGGTGTTGTATATATATATATATAATATATAGTATATGTATATGTCTGCAACTATATATATATATATATATATATATATATATATATATTTATATTTATGTGTGTGCGTGTGTGTGTGTCTGTAAAGCAATGCATACCCTGCGCAAACGCACTTACACATGCTTACTGGTGTTTATATATATGCTTAAACCTGCTTACTACTGCCTTTTTCATTATGACACTGACACTTCGCTCCAGTTAACTTTTAATTGTTATTTTGCAGGTTATACAGTGGATAGATGTCGTAATATGTTCATGTACAGATTACCGATGGTAAATGGTATGTGATGCAGTGGGATTCGGACGTTAGGCAGTTGCTCTAACCAATACACTTTTGCTGTGCTGCTTCATTTGCATATATACCCATATACCCATGGCTCCTGGTTCCCCAAACACCCACCCCAATGCCTCCCTAACACTGCAGTCATCCATTCTCCAGTTGGATTCGCAGTGTATCCACACCACTACACATTGGCCACTCCCTACTCCTATAGTCCCATCCCATCGGTTGACTCACTCCACGTATCCTCAGAACTCCCAAACTTTTAGTCCACGAACATTGGTGACATGAGTGACCAAAAGAACACTATTCACTATTTTTTGGGTTGTTCCACATGGGACACGCATGTGTTTATGTCAAGATTAGACTCTATACTTCATCACATCCTTACTTCCGTTAACATGACACTACAATAAATTAATAAGTACAACTATGTGGTAATGTACATGTTACACATGAGAGCCTAATTATGTACATTTTCAGCATATTTCCTTTACAAATAGACCAGTTTAGTAATTAGCGTTGCCGTAGCAGGCAGATCACAGGAATGATTCTATGTGTGGGAAAGTCCTCACATTTGATTTTTTTCAGCACAGAGCTGACTTCGGACATTGTACACACTTCGTCCCCTCTCTCTTATGCACAACCTTTTATTCTATCTACTGTTGAGGTTTGTAAGGACACATTCATGTTATTTATGCCTGCAAATGGAACGAATGTGTTAGAGAATGTACTTCTACATATTGATGTCTGCATGTGTGTATGCATATATACTTGTAACGAACCCGCTGACCTCCACAGGGTGGTCCAATTAGAACCAGCCCATCCAACCCTGGCACGTCTGGCTCCATAATTTCATACCCATAGTTCCTCCACCCCACCAGAGTTCAACATACATGCATA
Organism: Protopterus annectens; assembly: GCF_019279795.1. NCBI lineage: Eukaryota > Metazoa > Chordata > Ceratodontiformes > Protopteridae > Protopterus > Protopterus annectens. The sequence goes on along the minus strand of NC_056748.1, from coordinate 135,763,264 downwards.
CCATCCATTGTCCAGTTGTTATCGCAGCCATGACATACCTTCAAACACTGCTCTCTCCCGAGCATTAGGGGCCCTACATGTATGTTGTCCCAACCCATGTATTCTCAGGCTCTCCCACCATTTAGTCCTTGAACATACCTGCCCTTGCTTGTGTAATGGTCGGATGGCTAAATAGCCTATCAATTTTTGGGTAGCCCCACCAGGGACTACCCTCTGTGTGTAAAGTACACTTAGCAGATCAACAATGTTACTCTCACTGGTAATATCCTGCCTGTGGTGTAGCAGTGCTTTGCTCAGTCCTGCCCAGCTTGATATGACATATGCTGACAGCACCTATGCTGGGCGCTGCTTAGACCTGCACAAGCGCACTCAGACTTGCTTACTGGTACTTATATATGTTTACTGCTGCTTATTTGTGCTTATACCTGCTTACTAGCGCCTTATTCATTATGACAGTGCCACTTTGATTGAATGATATTTAAGTTAAATATCTCATGCGATACTCTTATGTCGGTTTTACAGCAAAACGACATTCATTCCACATGGAAAATGATATGTGCTATTGTTGGGCTTGAACCGTGAATGCCTGTTTGTTAGGCAGATGCTCTAATCACTACACTATTGACATTTGCATTGATTTCACATGTTTTTCTGTATTTGAATGAATTTGATGTGTAAGCTATGCTCAGCGGAGGGCAGCGATGCGCAAACATGCTGCGCTTTGCTTACACCTTCGATATTGCAGCAATTCAAATGTATAATAGGGACACAGGGAATCTAATTGTGAAAGTTCTAGGGACAGGGCTCAACATTCCATTATGTGCTTGTGTGTTTACTACTTTGATTTTATTTCACTGTTCGTGGTCACTCTTGTATGCTTAGCATACATTTCGGTATCCACGGACACTAAATTACTGACTTACTATTAGAGGCGGGCTCTACTACTAGGCATAGTAGGTTTTGCAACTGTCGGGACATGTTTACCCCTCTGTAGAGCACTTGTACACGCCCCCTGCACTCGCACACATTTCCTGTGCATGTCGAGGGTGCAGAGATACGCCCTCATACATATTCATATGATGCTGCTGCACCATCTGTAGTGAGGACACTTGGTGCAAGGCTAAAACCGTCCTTGCACCCAGCTCCATGAATCCCGGAGATAATCTTTTCCTGAATTCTTTCTACCTTTCTTTTTACATTTCTTATTTCTGTCATTACACTGTCATCTTCCTTTTCTAATCTGCTTAAGTAATTTGATACATCTTCTCTTTTTCCTTGTAAAAATATATTTGCTTATACAACAATACATTTTTTGTTGATCTCTTCCATATAATTATTTTTCTTTGTGAAAGTACTTTCTATCATTATGTTCTAAATCTTCCAAAGCATCATTATATGTTCTTTTATATTTCCTTTCTCTACTTTTCCCCACATTATATTACCACTGTAAAACATTTTTTCTTTAAATATCACTGCCTTTCAGATCCTTTTAATAAAATGTTCTCATAGTAATATGATCTTCCCATAACTGTATTACTGATCTCTTTCATTCTTCATTCCATGCTTTCTCATTTATCCTTTTTATTCCTTTGCTTATTTTCATATATTCTTTATTTTCCTTTATTCCTAACCACATTGCAAGATGATCTGACAATCCTGTTTCAACTCCCTCCCCCTTATCTTATAACCAAACCTTCTGATACAATAAAATAATGTATTTCAGTTCTATACATACCCCTTTTGTAAGTCCATGACTTTTTGTCCCAGTGTTTAAACTTACCCCATCTTATAACTTCTAACATTTTATTTCATTTTTCTTTCTTTTTACACTTGCCTCTCAAATCACAAATAAGCTTTCCCTTTCTTTACAATTAGTATAAGCATATAATGTTATAATTCTATATACTTGCCCTTTTCGTTTTAAATATACAATGGTTATCTTCCCATTTTTGCTAAAATTACATCTCTTTACTGTATTTCTACACAATACTGTTATTCCATAACATTTCTCATTTCTCAAATTCCAGTGTCTTTCCTCCCCATAGTTTTTCTGATTGTAATCTTTTTTCAACTGTTAAAAATATTCTGTATTCTCATATAACCACAGTGGTACAGCGGTAGCATTGTTGCCTCACAGCAAGAGCATCTCCTGTTTGATTCACGGCTGAAGTGCCTTCTGTGTGGAGTCTGCATGTCCTCCCCACAGTTGAGTGGCCTCAAAAAGACAAGTGTGAATGGGCATGCCTTCAATGAAGGTTGGGCATCGGGCTGGCAACTCGGCACCATAAAAAATTTACTGCCAATCATTAGTGGACCGGAGTTCTGCCATGGCGACCCCTAACCGGGAAAAGCCGAAAAGACAAATAACAACATCACATGTATCACACCACTCCAAAATCCATATTCTCCTTACTATATTCTTAATACTGTTCAGATTTACTGAAAGCACTATAACATTTTCATTCTCTCTTTTCCTTAGATTCGTGGTTTCATAAGTTCATAGCTAATTACTACGCTACTTTTCCTAACAGGCCATTCTAACCCTAGCCAATTTCCTCCCAAAAGGTGAAAATCATACACTGTACCTTGTGTCTGTGAGCCAAATACCTTAACCATTATTATACCAACCCCCAGTCATTAGCTGATTATATTCTTTTTCATCCATTTCCTTTCTTTTTTTGTACTTATCCCTTTAATATTTCTTTTTCTGTATTTTACCCTTTAACCAACAGAATTTTTTTTTCTTTTACTACCTCCCAACTTATGTCTTTTTCATCACTTATTTCAGAATCTTCTCTGTCCTCTTCATTGCTTTTTGCATCTAATTTTTCTTCTGTTTCTACATTGTCTAAAATTTCTTCACTTTGTTCATTTTCTTCTCTTTCTTTTTCCTTACTCTTATTTTCATTTTTGCAATCCATCCATAAATGTCCAATTTTGTTACATTTATAAGATTTCAATTCACATTTTTTCCATCATGTTCCATTCTCCTCTAACATAATGTTTTCTTTTGTGAGAGTTACTTATCAAATGCCCTTCTTTTCTACAAATAAATGTTTTGGGTTGTTCCCAGTATTTTATGAATCCCCTTTCCCCTGTACATCTATCATGCTTGGTGTATGTATATATTTTTTATCTTTCTATTTTTAACACAGTATTACAATCCAAGTCACCAGTCCATAAAATCCTTTTGTCATAAACATTTGCAATGTCCAATACATCTTTACATAAAGTCTTCAAATTTTTTTCAAAGTCTCTCTTTCCACATCTGTTTGAAATTGTACATGAATTTTCTTTTTCATTTGCCTGTTAAATACCTTTATCATATAACGATTGTATAGGTTACAGTCTTTCTCTTTCTTTTTTTCATATTCTCCAAAAAAAAAAATTCTATTGAAAAAAAAAACGTCTCAAATATCTCACAAAATGTTTCTTTCTTAATAAGAATAAATGCTTTTACCTCCTGTGCTTTTACACGCAAATGAGCTACTGGATTGTCTCTGCTTCCTTCTTTTGTATTTTTCCATAATGTCTCCTCAGGAAACATCTTCATTTTCTGTCTCACTCTGCACCACCATTTCTTTAAGTAAAGCATCCCGCAACTCTCCTAGCTGGAGGGTTGTAATTATAATTCCATCTTTTGATGACTCATCTCCATCAAACAAATTGCTTTGAAACATTTCCTCAGAATCTTGCAAACATTCTCTAGTCTCAATATTTGCTTTCACCACCATTTCTTTCACCACTTCATCATCTCCTTCTCTCTCCGTCTGCTTCCCTGTTTCTCTGGGCTGCCTCTGCACCTGGAATGGAAACAGGAATCACTCCTCCAAAATGGATCTTGCCTGCAACAATGACAAGTAGTTTTTTTAAATGATATATCATGACATATTATTTACATATTTACATTATTTACATTTATTGACAAATCTCCATACATTATAAACTTCATTTTAAACATCCCCCACTTTTTATCCACAATCAAAACATTATTTTTTCCCAAAATCTTTGCCAAAGTCCATTTTCCATTGTATTTAATTTCATTTAGTCTCTCGTTCCATATAGTCCATGAAGCATAAAATATTACTCTGTCCATTTTCACTTCTTCCTGTTTATGTGCACCATAGTAAGCAAATTTTATTATGTCCCTATTTATTTGTTCAAATTTTAACAAACTTTTTAGCCTATTATCTTTACATATTTCTTTCCACAAATTATTATTTCACTTTTCAAAAACACATGCTCAGTAGTCTCAAACTCTCCACATTTATTACTTATTCTATATGCATTTTTGTATGGCATATTTGCCTTAACCGGAAATTTTCTAATAGACAATTTCCATTAAAAAATTACATTATTTTATCTTTCTGTATTTATTATATCTCATAATTGTGGCTTTTTTCTTATCTATCTCTAAATATTTCCATGGATCAATACAATAAAATGCTTTCATAATACTTAACTACCATTCCTTTCTATTTTTCTCATATATATTCTTTTTTTATTTTCCATAACACAGTTTTGTTTTGGTACTCTTTCATTTCTTCATTCACAATGCTTTTACTTCATTTTTAGCTTCCATTCCTTCCCGAATTCATTGTATTTATAATATAGTATCATTTCAATCAAGCTTTTATTTTCCTTTATAATTCCTTTTAGTACCTTATATATAATTAAAGATGTTGCATGTACTATTGGGCTTATTAAACCCAAACCTCCTTGCTCTTCTTTCATATGCAGAATCCCACTTTTGACTGGATTCAGTCTAGAACCTCATATAATAAGAAAATAATCATCATTAATTCCTTTTCATGCGTAATAGCAATCATACAGATGTTAGCAACATAAGCAATGTTTCCTATTACCATGGTGTTCAACAAGTGTGCTTTTTTCTATATGAAAATCTATATGATTTCAAAAATTAGTCATACCCTTTACGTCTTTGAGTACATTATCTCACTGTTGTCTGTATTTATTCTTGTTATTCCTAATATATCTATATATTTTTCATTGAACTCAACACCTCCTATCATACCTTCAAAACCAAATCCTTTACTTTTCTCCTTATTTATACTTAAACCATTTTTTAATTTATACTTAATTTTTCATTTACTTTTTCCATCCATACTTTATTTTTAATAATTAATACATTATCATCCACATAATTATACATTATTGGCAATTGTACTTCCTTCATCATTTTTTATCCACCACTACTTGATATTTTATTAATTTCCTTCACTATTACATTTATAACTAATGAAAAAAATGACACTACTAGCTGAGCAGCCACATCTATTTTTATTTCTTTCCCAATCCAGCCATTTACATTAATTTCATATAGTTCCTTTCATAATCAGATTTTATTACTCATACATTATACAACTGCTAAATTCCCCATAATGATTTATATTGAATATTATCGTAAGCTTTACTTATATCCCCTATCATAACCTATGGTTCTACATTTTTATTTATGACATCATCAATTATTTCTCTTCTCTTATTATCCATAAAAACTCTTAACTTCCTTTTCCTTTTCCTCCAAATACATTTTGGTCATATAATCTATCCATTTTTTTCTGTAACCTTTTTGTTATTATTCTCATACAAATTTTATAATCTGTATTATTCAATGTTATAGGTCTCCAATTTTTTATCTTCTCTTTATTTCCTTTTTTAAATATAAAAGTTATAGCTCCTGTACATATCTCTTTCTCTTTAATTTCAGTTTTTAACCATTCATTCATAACTTCTAAAAAATTATTTTTGCCATTATTTTATTTCTTTATACATACCATATTCAATTACGTCCAGTCCTGTTGCAGAATTCATGTTAATATCTTTTAGAATTTCATTCAATTCTTTCATCGCTATTTTTTGTTCTAAATACTCATTATCTTCCTTATTTAATTTTTAACCTTTATAAATTTGTTCTGTTTTCTTCTCTCTTAACAAATAATTCCAGTACATATTCTTTAATTATTTTGCATATTCCTTCTTGCTGTCTTATTTGCACACCTTCCTTAGTTTTTATTTCTCTTATTATTTTTCCTTCTTTTATTATTTTACTCAAATATGGTGCTACCTCTTCTTTCTTTCTTTCCTTGTAAAGAATAGTTTTTCTTATATAACAAGTTGTTAATTATAATTTGATTAATTTTATATATATTTCTCTTTCTTTTTGATAAAAGGAATTTTGAGTTCCCTCATCACCTACATTACTCACAACTTACTCTCACCCACACACTACTAAATAATCCAAACGTCTGCCCATTCCTTTAAACTATAATACAAACACACACCCTACTCAGCATCTTAGGTCCTCTAACAAACAACTCTTAACCATAACTAAACCCAACAAAAGAGCTGGACAATGTCTCTATTCCCATGCCATTGCCAAGCTTTGTAATGCACTCCCTCTCTCTCTTATTCAACTAGAATATTTAAAAACATTTAAATTTGCACTAAAAGAACACTATCTCAATAACCTTGTCTGTTCTTGTAGTCATATAATTAAACCGACTTAAATGTTTTGGCCACTATATACTACAAAGACTTTTCCTAACTTAATATAGTTGCAATTTACAGTATCTGTCTTTGTATCCCATCTATCTTGCTTTCTTTATTTATGTGGTTGAATAAACAGAATTGATTAAATAGTATTCTTACTTATGGGAATATACAAACAGAATTACTAAGAATCTAACACACTAGGTTTATTTTCTTGTATTGTATACCTCTATAATATGTATTTGTCTTGTATATCTACTTCAATTTGTATTGTGTAAAAACTTTCTTGACTTTCAAAGTTAAGCTGATGTTATTTAAAAATGTCTGTGATTGTATGGAGCTTTTCTCCCCGGGCCTCCACTGAAAATGGGTCATTGGCCCAGTGGTCTTTGCTGGTCAACAAATGTCAATAAATAAATTCTTCTCCAATAAGTCTCTAAATGTTTCTTGGCTAACTTATATCTTTCTATTTCTGTTCTTCCTCATATATTCAAAAATTCTTTTTTATATTTTTCTTTAAAATTAAGCCACCAAACAGTCCAATTCTCATAAAACTCTCTCATAGCCATATGATTTTTCCATAATTCTACAAGTTCTTTTTTCTCTTCTAAATCTAATTCAGTTTCATTAATTCTTTTTATTCCTTTTCCTATTCTTACATATTCTTCATTTTCCTGTACTTTAACCCTTATTGCCACATGATCTGAAAATCCAGCATATTTAATTACCTTTTTAATAATTTTTAAACTATCAGATATTAAAAAAATAATCAATTTCTGTATTAATTTCATTCATTTTATAGGTCCAGTTGTTATTCTTCCATACACTTAACTTTCCACTTCTCATAATTTCTTTAGCTATTTTAACATTCCAATTGCTCTTATTTTTCCTTAAATTACAATTAAAATCACCCACCACTGTAATGTCCATAGTTACACAAACATATTGAAGAAAATCTTTAAACATCATTATCTCTCTTTTTTTTTGTTACATATGCATAAAAAGCTATAATTCTATACACATATTTTTTCAATATTACGTCCATTATCATAGTTTGGCTTACTTCTACTATGGTTACAGCTAATAGTTTAATGCTTTCTTGACATAATATACATATGCCCAAGCATGTTTCTTTCCCCATGTTCCAAACTACCACATCATTCCAAAGTTTTTCAGTTTGTGGTCTTTCTTCCTCTGTTAATAATCTGATATCTTCTAAAACAATAATATGTACATCTACTGCAGCACACCATTGTAATATACCTATTCTCCTCTTAAGGTTTTTCATACTGTTCACATTTAAAGCTAATATTTACAGCTTTTAAGAACAGTTAGTATAATAAAATTAATAAAAAATCAACAACCACCGCCCAAGGGTCCATGTTCCTGCATAAAAGAATAAGTAAAATGAAACTAGACTCAAAACCAAGTAAAGTGAAAACGCAAACCAAACTCCAAAATCCAAAATAGTATGGAAATGCAGGAAAGTCTTTTGGCAAGAAAACAGTTTTATTCACCAAACTCTCCAAACACCAATAAACCAAACTGGAACAAGTGTAAAAGTAAAAATCACATCCACGTAAAAAATCACATTAACGCTGTTCTCCACATACGTTTTCGTCCTGTTACAGACTTCATCAGATAACTACACTAAATCCCAACCTATACCCCTAATTGATACAATAAATCAATTAAATAAATCAATCAATGAAATTGCTTTGTTAAAACATTAAAACACATTTTAAAACAAAGAAAACATTTCTATCAATGGATTCTTGTTGGGTGAAAACTGCTATTAAAAATTTTTATGTAGAATCTTTACAATCATCTTATATTAAAACAATAAAATCCTTAGAGACACATTAATAGACCAAAAAAAGAAGAAATAAAAATGCCATCTAGTGGCTGTTTGTTGAAATTGCATGTATGGATTGGAAGGAATATTGGAAAGAATTCTTATATAAATATACCATTAAAAAATCATCATTCATTCTAAAAATTGACTTAAATATTATATAGAATAAAATTGCATTAGTTTTACCACTATTAAGAAATATTAATTTTTTATACTAAAAGGTATGGATGACTATTAAAAAATAATGATTTAAAAATTTCTCTTAAAAAGTTACATCATTTCATAATTTAGCTGCTCTTAATTTTAAAATGGGTGCTATACTTATATGTCCGTTTAAGCCTGGGGATTTATATGCTTCCAATGACATTTGCCACCACAATTCACGGTATTCTAACCTTTCTTCCCAGGGCCCCCCTCTTATGTCTTTTTCTGTATGTTCTAAAACAGTAAAGCTAAAACTAGATTTCTCACAAATTTTACTGTGTTTATATAAAGCATTCGTTTCTTTACAATTTTTTATATCATTTAGATGTTCAAATATTCTTCTTTTTAATTTCCTCTCCGTTTTTCCTATGTAAAAAGATTGACATTCATTGCACATACTTAAGTATACCAACCCTGTGGAATCACAGTTATAAAAATATTTGTCATTAGTTATGACTTTGTTTCTACTATTAATATGGATGGTGTTGCTATTAGAAATATTTGCACATTGGGCATACCTACCACATTTATATGTGCCCTTTCTTCTTCTATCCTGTGGGCACAAAGTATGTTTATTTTCTAATAGGTTTTTTATACTTAAAGAATTTTTATATATTATCTTGGGAATACTATTATTTCCTAAATCTAGTTCTGTTAATTCTATAAATCTATCCCATTCTTTATTAAAAATATTTCTTATTTTACTGTTGATTGTGTTGTATTCCAAAATCAATGCTAATTCAAAATTTTCTTGTTTATTTTCTTTACTCAATCCAGTTAAGTTGTCTTTTCCCTTTTCATTTTTAATTATAGGGGCAAATTTAACTTCCCTACCTATGACCACCTCTTCTCTAATTTCCTTGATAAAATTAATAGGGTAGCCCCTTTCTTTGAAAATACTTTCCAATAGATCACATTCTAAGACAAAGTCCTGGTTCTTACTGGTCATTCTACTTCCTCTCACAAACTGCCCTTTTATTATATTCTTTTTTACATGTATAGGATGGGCACTATCAAAATGGAGAAAGGAATTGCAGTAGGTGGCTTTCCTGTATATTTTAGTTTCTAAGTGCCCTTGTTCCTTATATATTTCTAAATCCAAATATTGTACCAGTTTATGTGTCACTTTATGAGTAAACTTTAAAAAACTACAAGTATTATTAAGATATTTTAAAAAATCATTAAGTTTATCTTCTCCCCCATTCCAAAAAATAATTATGTCATCCAAAAACCTACGATAAATGGTTAAAAACTGTTTATATTCACTTTCCAATACATATTTTTCTTCCTATTTTGATAATACTAAATTTGCATATGTACCTGAATCTGTCTAAAGAATTCTCCATTAAAAAACAAATAGTTGTTGTTTAAAATCATCTCCATTATCCATTTACTGACTATCTTGTCATTGTGAGCTATATTACTATTTTCAAAAACTACTTCCTCAAACATATCCAAACTTACCCCATGTGGGATAGATGGAAAGAGGTCTATTACATCAATAGTTACAAAAAGGAGGTCATCTGTTTTAGTCATATCTCTAATGATGTTTAATAGATCCCACGAATCTTTTAAAATGTGTACTTTTTCCAGCCATATGTTTTTGGTTTTGTTGTCTACGTACTTAGCTAAAGCATTAGTTTTGGATCCATTGGCTGCAACTATTGGTCTCAAAGGGGGATCACTTTCATTTTTGTGTATTTTGGGGATCCCAAAGATGGCAGGAACTTTGGGCTTGTCTACTTTTAAAAAATTGTAAGTTTCTAAATCAATCAGCCCTTCCACCATCATATCATACAAATTGGTGTCAATTCTGTTATATGCAATGTTTATCTAATTTTTTGACACTGATTCGTATTTATTTTCATCCCACAATATTTTATACATTCTAGAGTCATATTCAATACTTTCCATAATAACAATTCCTCCCCCTTTGTCAGGCTTCATAACTCTTATATTTCTATCTGCCTTTAAACTATTTAAAATGTCCTTTTCCTTTTGGTTTAAATTGTTGTCATATGAGGCACCATTAAGTTCAACTTTCCTAATTTCTTTCTCTATTAGTTTTTCAAAGTTCCTTAATTGGGGGTGTAAGGGTGGATTATATGTAGACCTCCGTCTTAGGGCTAAGTCATTCCCTTTTCCATGATTTTGAAAAAGTATTTTGAAGTTAGCCTTCCTTAAAAATATTTTTAGGTCTAAAAGTGATTTCACCACATTTCCTTTAGTAAATGGGATAAATTTTAAACCTTTGGAAAGTAAATTAAAATGTCCCTTTTCTAGTTGAATAGGGCTAAAATTATAAATATTAAAATTGTTATAAGTCCATTTATTACCTTCCTTAAATATCTCATCATTCATGGGGGGGTGGAGGGTATGTGGGGCTACATGGGGTGTCATTAATAATCCCCCCATATAAATGTGGTAGGTGTGCCCAATGTGCAAATATTTCTAATAGCAACACCATCCATATTAATAGTAGAAACAAAGTCATAACTAATGACAAATATTTTTATAACTGTGATTCCACAGGGTTGGTATACTTAAGTATGTGCAATGAATGTCAATCTTTTTACATAGGAAAAACGGAGAGGAAATTAAAAAGAAGAATATTTGAACATCTAAATGATATAAAAAATTGTAAAGAAACAAATGCTTTATATAAACACAGTAAAATTTGTGAGAAATCTAGTTTTAGCTTTACTGTTTTAGAACATACAGAAAAAGACATAAGAGGGGGGCCCTGGGAAGAAAGGTTAGAATACCGTGAATTGTGGTGGCAAATGTCATTGGAAGCATATAAATCCCCAGGCTTAAACGATCATATAAGTATAGCACCCATTTTAAAATTAAGAGCAGCTAAATTATGAAATTATGTAACTTTTTAAGAGAAATTTTTAAATCATTATTTTTTAATAGTCATCCATACCTTTTAGTATAAAAAATTAATATTTCTTAATAGTGGTAAAACTAATGCAATTTTATTTTATATAATATTTAAGTCAATTTTTAGAATGAATGATGATTTTTTAATGGTATATTTATATAAGAATTCTTTCCAAGATTCCTTCCAATCCATACATGCAATTTCAACAAACAGCCACTAGATGGCATTTTTATTTCTTCTTTTTTTGGTCTATTAATGTGTCTCTAAGGATTTTATTGTTTTAATATAAAATGATTGTAAAGATTCTACATAAAAATTTTTTAATAGCAGTTTTTAATGTGAACACAAAAGTTTTAACATACACCCAACAAGAATCCGTTGATAGAAATGTTTTCTTTGTTTTAAAATGTGTTTTAATGTTTTAACAAAGCAATTTCATTGATTGATTTATTTAATTGATTTATTGTATCAATTAGGGGTATATAAAAAGAAAGGTTGGGATTTAGTGTAGTTATCTGATGAAGTCTGTAACAGGACGAAAACGTATGTGGAGAACAGTGTTAATGTGATTTTTTACATGGATGTGATTTTTACTTTTACACATGTTCCAGTTTGGTTTATTGGCATTTGGAGAGTTTGGTGAATAAAACTGTTTTCTTGCCAAAAGACTTTCCTGCATTTCCATACTATTTTGGATTTTAAAATGAAACTAGCACACAAACACAGGAACCAGTATCGGCAGAACAATACAGTCCACATACACAGTTTCCAAAAGCTTCTAGCCACAAAGAAAAGCAGTTGTTACTTCATAATATACGAGTAGAAACTCCAAATTACTTCATAATATACAAGTAGAAATTCCAAATTACTTCATAATATACGAGTAGATGAACCACACTGAACAAATTGAAACTAAATGGATCATTAGGTTGAGAGCAGATCGGCCCCCTGGGCTGAATGAGAGGGTGCCTCTAAAGCCTATGTTGAAGGGAAGAAGGTTGAAGGTTTAGTGTAGAGGGTGTTTGAGGTCTGTTCTACTATATAGTTAGTTTATTTACTTATTTATTTATTTTTATATATTTTTTATATTTGTAATTATTATATATTTTTTACATATCTGTATTTAGTGTGCTACGAATTAATTTTGAAATGAAACTGCAAGTTTTGGAAGTGAAAATACTTAGTGATGGTATGTGTATCTATTGTTATGTACTATTGATTGAAAAACACATATTATGTTTGATTTTATACCATTTTAATTATGTTATTGAGCGCTGAATTCTATATGAGTGATTAATTAATTTCTAGGACATGATGTCATTGTTATGAGATTATTTATTGGATTCTTTGAATTTGCCTTTGTTTTTGGCTTGAAGAAGTCCAGTAGGGTGAAAGCGCTTGCCGAGTTTGTACATGGACCAATAAATAGAAAGTTTTATGCATTTGGAGTTTCTACTCGTATATTATGAAGTAACAACTGCTTTTCTTTGTGGCTAGAAGCTTTTGGGAACTGTGTATGTGGACTGTATTGTTCTGCCGATACTGGCTCCTGTGTTTGTATGCTAGTATAATAAAATGTTTATTCCTTTCCTTCCTTATTTTCTCTAAGCATTATGTTTTTCAATTTTCTTTTCTTTAACTCTTTTCCCTATTGAATTTTTTTATTTGTTATTGTGCACCAATCAGCTTCTTCTTCACTTGTCTCCTCTGTTTCATTTTCCTTGTTACTTTTTTTTCTTTCGTGTATAATCTCTTTATCAGTTACATCTTTTTGTACATTTTCTTGTATAACACATTCTACTATCTCTTAATCCTGTCTATCTTCATTTTTATTTTTATTTTTATTTTCTTGCACATTCATTTCACATTTTAGCCATGAATGACCAGTACTGTCACATTTTTTGCACTTTAAATCAAATTTTTTTATATTATGGCCTGTTTTACCACATAAATAACATCTTTTTTTATCACATTCATTGATTAAATGATCATTTATTCCACAAAATAACAAGGTTTTGGTTGAACCCTATATTTTACCAAACCCCTATTACCATGAACAATGATAATACTAGGTACGTGTATAACATTATCATTTTCCATTTTCAGTATTACTCTACATTCCCATCCCCCAGCCCATAGTCCTCATTCAGCATATATTTTTGTAGTGTCCATTACTTCTTTACATATAGTTAACAAATGTTATTTCAGTTCTTTTGCTTCAACTTCAGTTGTAAACTGGATCATTATTCTTATTTTGTTTGTCTGTAAAAAGCTTGGACAACATATTCTGGCCATGGAAAAATATTTTTCTTTTTTCATGTGCACCCAAAAAATTTTTCATGGCCTGCCCAGTCATAAATATGAAGTCACAAAAAGTCTCTTTATTCATTAAAATGAATGGTCTTACCTCTTTTGCTTTGACACCCAGAGGTGCTATGACAGAGTCCCAGACATTATACCTTTCCAAACGTTCTTTTTTACAGCTCACACATACTGGATACTTCTTTTTTGTTTATTTTACTTCTTCTTTCTTCTTTGCTCCTTCTCCCACTGATTGTGCATACGTTTTTGTCTCAAACTTTTTCTGGCACAGTCTCTTCTTCTATTTTTTCCATGATGTCATTCCATGAAATTGTTGCTCCACTTTCTGGTTCACTTTGGTTTACCATTCCTTCCAAATAATCATCCTGCAACCCTCCCAACTGGAGGGTTGTAATTATGTATTTCTCAGAGGTAACTGTCTCTCCTTCAAATAATCTCCTCTGAAAGTTTTCTCTGAATCCATCTCTGTTACAACTACAATCTTCTTTTCTTCCAATATCACTGTTTTTTTTCTGCACCCACAGCATTAGCAAAAATGTCTGGTAGTGATTCAACAATTTCAACTACATTTTCATCAACCTTCACTTCATTTTCAGCCAAAGCTGAATCAGGCATATTTTCTTCCTGTTCCGCCAGGCTGCCTCCATGCCTGGACAGGAAACAGGAAGTCTGGATGTGCAACACACAAATCCTTCCCTGACAACCAAGAGTAGGGGAAGTTCCCCAATGCCCAGAACAAATTTCTCCTAGTAGTATAAATACCACCTCAGGTCTCTCCCCCCAAAAAAAAAATATTGGCCTAGTGGGAATAACTCGATTAAAGAATACATTCAATAAATATATATAACAGTCAGCAGTCTGCAGGAACAAAATTAAGGGTAGAGCTGTTAACATTCTCTTATACAAAATAAAAACATAAAAATGCAGTTTTTGAATGAACAGCAACTGAAATTCCATTCCACATAGTAATTTAAAAGAAATCCATACTGTCCAGATTTTTTGAAGACTGTCCAGATTTTTGCCTCATATTTTTGGTTTGTGTCTCATAAAATTTGTGATTTTGAGGATTTTTGTAGTGAATCAATGAGGACTGAATTCATTAAATAATGATAGGGATTTCAAGTTCCATACTTCATACTTTTAGAAAATGCAAGGTAACACAAGGTCTTTTATTCTAGCAACCATTTTAAGTTTATAAGAGCAATATTTAAAATGTGTACCTATTTTTGTGGCTTTGTCTCCCCCGCTTGTTATTTTTGGCTTTGCCCCAATTTTGTGTTCTAAGAGATT
Source organism: Protopterus annectens (assembly GCF_019279795.1). Taxonomy (NCBI): domain Eukaryota; kingdom Metazoa; phylum Chordata; order Ceratodontiformes; family Protopteridae; genus Protopterus; species Protopterus annectens. The sequence continues at coordinate 135,748,193 of NC_056748.1, read as the reverse complement.
GAGAGCTATGCATATAACTCTAAATGCCTGTATAAGCATGTAGCTTGCTATTCTGGATCCCCACTTAGGTGAGGTTTAATGTACTTTAACAAATTCAAGACAGCAGCCTTTGCTTCTCTTGAGCTAAAAGAAAACAACCTTGTACTGGAACTGAAAAGGGTTTTTGTAAAATGATTTATTTGTAGAGCTTGTTAACATTATGTTTTCAAAGCTGTGGCCTTTCAAAGTACTAGTCTGCATGGATTTTATTTTCCTAAAACAGGAATTGAAATTGCAGAAGCTGTACATATGACAGGCATGCATGGTGTGCAGATGAGCAGTAGCCAGAAATGGGGTTCAGAATAAATACATACACACACAAACACACACACACAAACACACACACACACTTACCTCAAGTGTGTGTGTGTGTGTGTGTGTGTGTGTGTGTGTGTGTGTGTGTGTGTGTGTGTGTGTGTGTGTGTAAGTTATGAAAATTATATTTGTTCAAAAAACTGTTATGAATGAAACAAAGTGTTCAAAATGGTACATTAAAACTTTAGCAAAGAGGATTAAGGCTGTAAACTTCATCTTATTAACTAGACTTACTCCTTGGTTGTCCAGGACCACAAGCAATTGTGCTTAGTGGGTTATCTTTAAGAAATAAGTAAAATAAAATTACTGCACAGTCATATGCACCTCCCAACTTAGCATCATCTAGCCATACTTTCCCCTCGTTAATACGAACACCTCCAGTAGTGGCAGTCATTTAAAATCTGTGCACAAGTGTGTAATAGTTGTGCAAGAAAGTGAGATAGGGCAGATCAAATAAGGACAATTGCACACGTATATGCAAATGACATTGCTGCTCAACAAATCCCCATGTCCCCATGGTTATTTCTGTAACAAAATATTGAGAGTACTCATAATTTAGAAAGAATTTTTTTTTTCTTGTGTGTTTATATTTTATATTCTATATAAATCCTACTACTAGAATGCTGTATGCTGACTTTACTAAAGGAATTGTTAATCTAGAAATAACATGTTACTATGGAACCTATATCTCTATATGATATTCTTGTGTAATTTCTTTATGATGTGCTATTGGAGCTTTTCTCCCCGGGCCTCCGCTGAAAATGGATGTGTGTCCAGTCGGACGTTCCCATTTAACAAATGTAAAATAAAATAAAATAATAAAAATAAAATGTCCAGTTCAGATATAGTAATTCCTAGCAGTAAATCAGAGACACTTTAACTCTTGGTAAGTAAAGAAACAGAGCAACAAACATTACTACACCATACTCATTCATAGAAGCATGCCATGATGTCATTTGATAACACAATTACAATGCCAGTAACGTGAGATATTACAGAAGTGTCACTGAATACTGTAATCTGCTTTGAGTCCTGTAGCAAACTGTTGCAGGAAGTTAGACTCCTTTTAGCCAGCTGTCACTATCTTCAAAGCACAGCATCACAGAACTCAGTTTGGGGTCAGCAAATTAAAATGGCCACAACTTGTAGCTTAAAATGGGGTAGAAAAGGGGCTTACATGATACTAGGAAGGAGGGAAGAACAAACAAATGAACACATACAAGGGGAACATATAGGAGAGTGCAAGGTGGTGGATGGGAAAGCAGGGTAATTTTTATTTTTTTGTGAAAATAGAGCCCCTTCTTCTTCACAACAAAAAAATAATACAGGGAAAGGTATGCTAGGGCAAAATATGAATGTAAAGAGAGTAGAATGAAAAGATAGACAAGCAATATGGTTTAAGCCGATGTCCCAAAAACTTATTTTAATCTAGCAATATAAGCCACAAAAGAGATAAGACTAGGGAGGAAAAATGAGGAGAGAACTTTTGTTATTCTCATCCAGACCTGGACAACCCCTATTGTGTTTATAAAAATCCCAGACAGTGTCGTGAATGCCTGCTATTTTGTCCGTTACTTTTTTGGTAACGCCATGAAATTGTGACATCTTAAATTTACAGTCTTTCAAAAGAAAGGCACTGAGATTGTATTGTTCTTTGTAGGCATTCTTGATGCTTTACTTCCTTGGAAAGAAGTAAATGACCCTGATAAAAATCCATCCATATGGCTTTCCGGCCTGTGTTGTTACTATTTAGATCAGGTAATAAGGGACTTTATACATGTCCTCCCATGTCAGGTAAGCTGTCACCTATTATTCGATTCAGGTAAGTATGGAACACAGAGTCACAAACTGATGATTTTAGTCGTAGTAATTATTTAGTCTGCAGTAGAACATTTCAGGCTGCCAACAAAAATGAAGGTTTATGCCTGACTAAGTTAACAGATGATTGCAACCTGGGGGGTTATCACTGACTCCCATGCAGGCACTAGCATTCTTCAAGACGGACTATCTCTGACTAACAAATGGTGCCAAAGCCATGGTCTTAAACTCAATGCTAAGAAATGCATAATTGTACCCATTCAGAAATCAGTCATCCTGGCTAAATACCATGTTGGTAATAAGCCCCTAAGAGTTGACCCAGTGGATAGGAATCTGTGTACTCACATAGACAGTAGACTTATCACATGACCACAGTAGTGAGGAAGTCCTTTTATGTTGTGCAACTTATAAGTAAGGGCATGGCATCTAGGTCCAAAGAGGTCATTATCCAACTGTACTCCATCCTTATCAGACCAATCATAGAGTACAATGCTTCCTTTCATATGTACCTGACCAGGCATATACAGAAACTAGAGCAACCTCAAACATTCCTTACAAAAAGAATACAAGGTGTAACAAGCCTGCCTTATGAAGAGCACTTTAAAGCCCTTTCCCTCTACTCAGTCTGCTATAGATTGCTGAGGGGTGATCTATGCTTGACTTACAAGGCATCGACAAACCCCACACTTATGAAGCTCCTACATATCTATAAATCAAAGAGTACCAGAAATGCAAGGGCTAAGGACCTGAATTTTGTCTGTGACTTAAACAGAACATGCTGGGGAGACAGATATGTGTCCTAGAAACTGCATCTCCTATGAAACAGAGTTCCCATCCATGTGAAACTGAGTTCATTTATTACCCAGTTTAAGCACAACCTAGATAAGTGGAGTGGAATAGGAAATGTACACCGTACCTGGCACCTATGTCTTGTTTGGATGCAGGACATAATTTTTCGTTCAGGAAAACCTGACTATGCTTAGAAAGGTCTCCCGAGTCATTAGCCAAATAACAGTCTATGAATTCTAAAATGCAGAGGTTTCTTCTTAACATGCCAAAATACCCTCTGATAATCAGTGGACATCAGGAAAAGTACAGTTTTGTACCTACCATAAATGTAGATGTTCGAAGATCCACATTGCTGCAGTCCTTACTTATGGGTAGTCCGCTGTCCTCGGTCGGCCCGAATACCAAAGTATTAGGCTGACGTCGGTCATGGGTGCCTAGATCTGACATCAGAGCATCAGGGTATAAAGGCGCATGACCGACGTCATACCCTCAGTCTTTTCTTGCCCCAGATGTCAGAAGGCCAAACCAGAAAGGCCACAGCCAAAAACAGAATACCTCCCAAAAACATGCCCAACAACAACCATTACCTAAAGCATAGCACCAAGTCAAACTACAGTGGGAAAGGAGGGAGGGTAAATTGGACTGCAGCAATGTGGATCTTCGAACATCTACATTTATGGTAGGTACAAAACTGTACTATGTTCTTCATCTCACATTGCTGCAGTCCTTACTTATGGGTAGAATCCCAAAGCAACGGGAAAGGGAGGATGGTAAAATCATAAAGCATTAGGGGCGCTAAAATGCCCTGTAAAATTGCAGTGGCAAATCCAGCCCTAGACTTAGAATAAAGAGGAAGGTGGTAATGTTTAGAAAAGGTATGCACTGAACTCCAAGTAGCTGCCTCCAAAATGTCTTTGTAGCTACCCCTTAGAAAGGCCGTAGAAGTAGCAGTAGCCCTAGTGGAATGAGGCCTGATTCCAGCAGGAATCTCCTTACCATGATGGGAATAACAGAAAGAAATACAAAACCCAATCCATTTAGAAATAGTTTGTTTTGAAACAGGTTTACCCTGTGAACCCAAAGCAAAAGAAACAAACAATTGCTGAGACTGTCTGAACTCCTTGGTTCTGCTCAAATAATAACGCAACTGCCTGTGAATATCCAAAGTATGCAAAATTTTCTCCCTTTATTTTGGGGTTTGCATAAAAAGTAGGCAAATGAATAGTCTGATTTAAGGCCACACTAGAAACCACTTTAGGCATAAAGGAAGGATTAGTACGCAAAGATACCCTATCCTTATGAAAAATCAGGAAAGGCTCCACTGCCATGAGGGCCTGTAATTCAGAAACCCTTCTTGCAGAGGTAATGGCCAACAAAAAAGCAGTTTTCCATGACAAATATTTTAACTCGGCAGTAGCTGCAGGCTCAAAAGGTTGTAGAGTAAGTTTTTCCAACACAAAATTGAGATCCCAAGCAGGAGTAGGAGCTCTGGGTCTTATATTCTTTGCCCCTCTAAGAAATTGCTTAAACCAAGGATGAGAGAATAAAGGAGGGTCACAATCATAGTGAGCAGAAATGGCTGCAGCATGAACCTTTATTGAGGAGAAAGACAAACCCTTGTCCAATAGCTCAGTAAGATATTGAAGAGCAACACTTAAATCAGGTTTGGAGACATCAAGGTCCTTTCCTTTGCTCCAAATAAAAATCTCCTCCATTTATCAGCGTAAACTTTCCTGGTACTAGGCCTCCTGGCCTCCAAAATAACATTCAAAACTTGTTGTGGAAGCTGAGACCCTCCAGAGTCTAAAACAGAATATGCCAGGCTGTTAGATGCAGAGACTGAATCTTGACATTGAGGAAGTGATTGTCCTCTTGTGACAAAGGTGCGGAATCAAAGGCAGAGGCCATGGAGGTTCTCATACTAAACTCCTCAGTAGTGGGTACCAGTGTTGTCGAGGCCAATCCGGTGCTATCAAAATCATGGTTGGCTTGTCTTGTCTGGCCTTCAAAAGTACCTTGGGAAGAAGAGGCAGAGGTGGAAAGGCATATACATGCAGATTGTTCCAACTGAATGATAGAGCGTCCACCTTCCAAGCTGTGTGATGAAACATTTTTGTGCAAAACTTTGGCAACTGGTAATTTAGTGGAGAAGCGAACAGATCTATGTCTGGAGTTCCCCATAACACTGTCAATTGGTGAAATACATGAGGATCCAATTTCCACTCGTGAGGATCCACTATTTGTCTGCTCAATACATCTGCTAAGGAGTTCTGTGCTCCTGGTAGAAACCTTGCCTGAAGATTGAGGTGTAGATTGAGAGCAGTTTCCCACAGAATCATCGCTTGCCTGCAAAGAAGGTAAGAATGGGTTCCCCCCTGCTTGTTGATGTACCACATGACAGTAGTGTTGTCTGTTTGAATCAACACCTGCCCTGGGTGAAGTAAATCTTTGAAAGCCATGAATGCAAACTGGACTGCTAACATTTCCTTCAAGTTGATATGCAAATGTTGGAGTTTGACAGGCCACATGTTTTGCACCCATTTTCCATTGAGGTGTGCTCCCCAAGCCTTGTCCGAGGCATCTGTCATTAGAATCTGACTCGCCTCTGGCCGGGTCACAGAGAGTCTCTTGTTTAGGTGACATTCCTGAGCCCACCACAAAAACTCCTTCTGAATGCAAGGTATTATCTGAATGACAGTGTCTAGATCTTGGCAGTGCTGTGTCCACACATTTTTGAGATACCATTGAAGCTTCCTCATATGCAATTTGGCATTGGGAAGCATCAGAATACAAGATGCCATGAACCCCAAGGCTTGAAGGACTGTCCTTGCAGTCAGCCTGGACCGTAGAGACATTTGCTGGAAATAAAGAGAAAGGCTTCTTTGTTTGTCCGGGGTCAAAAGGCCATCTGGGAAGCTGTATTCAGTCTCACACCCAGAAAGCACATGTCCTGAGAGGGTACTAGACTGGACTTTGTTTCGTTCACAGAATACCCTAGGCATCTTAACACTGCCATCACATACTGTAGATGATGAAGAAGTTCGTCCTTTTCTTGTGCAATAATCAGGCAGTCGTCCAAATAAGGATAAATCTGTATTCCTCTTAGTCTGAAAAATGCTATCACTGGAGCCAGAACCTTTGTGAACACTCTGGGTGCAGTAGATAAGCCAAAGGGCAATGCAGAGAACTGATAATGTAAATTTCCAGCCCAACGCAGGTACCTCCTGCAACTGGGCCTGATAGGAACATGAAGGTAAGCCTCTTTGAGATCCAGAGTAACCATCCAGTGATCTTTTCCCAACAGAGGTAAAAGTTGTTGTAAAGTCAGCATCTTGAACTTTGGAATGTCCAGGTAAGTGTTGAGGATAGATAAATCCAAAATTGGTCTCCACGTGTTCCCTTTCTTTGGAACTAGAAACAGGCAAGAATAAAATCCTAGGCCCACTTCTGACAGAGGAACTGGCTGTATAGCTCCTATTTGAAGAAGTAAAGAAATTTGTCTGTGAGCCTCTATCCTTTGGGCATGCCTTTGAAAGGAGGCATGGTGTGGAAATAGAACTTGTAACCTCGGTTTATAATGTCCAATACCCATTTGTCCTGGGTGACTAAATGCCAATTTTGCTTGAAAAGAGTCAACTTTCCTCCCAAAGGAGCTGCCAGGCAAGAAGAATCTGGCAGCTGAAAATGCAGGTCATTGGGCCTGTTTACGAAAGGACTGGCCCCTGCCCTCACCAGCAGATTGAGCAGGCGAACTCCATTGTCTCGCCTGAAGGTACTCTGAACTCTGCCCCTACCACGCCTAGATCTACCCCTAGACTGAGAATCAGAAGAAGGGTCCTTAGTAGGCCAATTTCTACTAAACTTTGGAGGTTGTACCTGCAAAAATCTTTAACAGTCTGCATAGACTTAGCCTTGTCTTCCATTTTCTTTAAGACAGACTCCACAGGAGGACCAAACAAAACTTCAGACTGTAAAGGCATCCAGAATTCTAGACTTAACATGCTCAGACAAATTCTGATCCTTAAGCCAGGCGTGCCTACGAATAACTGAACCAGTGGCAGCCACCCTAGAAGAAGCCTGTAAAGCATCAAAACCACATTGCAAAGAGTGCTTACCCACCTGTTCAGAAACATGCACTAAATCCTGCAATTCTTTACACTCTATGCCCTCTGCCAAAGCATCCACTTTAGATCTTAGCTGAGAAAGGAGGAAATTCTGATACTTCAACATATGAAACTGGCAGTTCAAAGCTCTCATTGCTAAAGTAGAAGAGGTATACACCTTCTTACCCCATCTATCCAAAGCTCTAGCTTCCTTATCCAGAGGAACAGATTCTTAACAACAGAGGCTCTAACACCCTTAGGCCCCTGACTAATAGTTTCTGGGTCCGCCCTAGGACTCTTATACAGATATTTATGAGCCTCCACCCTGTAATACCTGTCCGGTTTAACTGGGGCAGGAGGCACAGAATCTGGATTAAGGGAAGCTTCGAGAAAACATCTGAAACAACATCCAAAACCGGAGGTATAGCTAAGGGTCTATGCTGTGGTAAAACAAGAACTCCCTAAGCCTCTTCCGTGAATCAGAGTAATCCTGTCCCTCCCACTTAAAATGCTCCCTCATGGAATGCAGAGTTTCTGAAAATGAAAAATCCTCTGGAGGAGAAGCAGAAGGAGTGGAATCCTCTGCATCAGAATCAGAATAAGGAGGAAATCTTGGATGTCTTCACCAGGAGACTCTGCATCATCTGAGGCCTCCTCCAAACTTTCCAACTCTGGCTCTATCCTGCGTCTCTTATCAGGATGGGGCATAGTACCTCTAATTAAAGTAATCAAATCCTCTGCCATTTTAAGCATGTGCTTTTTAGGCACAGACCCTGAAGAACCAGAACTGACACCAGAGGAAGGCAAAACAGACCTGCCCTTAGAAGGAGCCTTAGAAACAGTAGCAGAAGGCCTAACCACCTTAGGCATAGAAGGGAGAATAGTAACCTGAGAGGCCCCCTCAGCCTGACCTGCCTCCTGAGAGGCCACATCTTGAAAAATCAAAGATTCCCCCTGGGACTCAACAGAAACTTCAGCCGGATCCACCTGTTCAGCTGTAGCTTCTAAAGGTCCGACAAATCATCCTGCCTAGGCTTTAAAGATTTGTCTTTGCGCTTCTTAGTAGAAGCGGAACATCCGACGGCATATTATAATTACACCTCTTGCCAAAGACTAACCTAGCGCAATCTAACCTCCATTTTATAGTGCGCTTATTAAACCTAGCACAAAACTGACACCCGACTCGTCCCAAACAAGGAATACAAAGCGGTGGTAATCCCTATGCGGTATCTGTTTCCCACAAGAAATACAATTATTCACTTTTTCTGACATCCGTAAGTAACTGAGGCAAGAAAAACAAAAATATACTTACCAACTTGGTATCGGTCTGAAACTCTGAAACGAAAAATTTCAGACGCTGCTTCTGCATCGGACCATGCGGCAAAAAAGACTGAGGATATGACGTCGGTCATGCGCCTTTATACCCTGACGCTCTGATGTCAGATCTAATACTTTGGTATTCGGGCCGACCGAGGACAGCGGACTACCCATAAGTAAGGACTGCAGCAATGTGAGATGAAGAACATCTCAAATCAGCAGCACATTTTCTTTCCATGACACTCGTACAGCATCAGCAGATGTTCTATCCTTATCACAGTCCATTCAGAAACTAGTAACCAGACCCTCAGGAGAGTACCTTCACAAAATGATGGGCAATTTGGTTTCACATCTACTTCAGCTCTACTGACAAATGAACATCATATCATCAGAGAGAATGGGATAAAACTGAAACAAAAAAACTACAGGACTGCCTTTGTCGGGATCAAAATGAAAACTAGTCAAACAGAAAAACATTAATTCTGAAGATAACTTGAAACAGTTTTTGAATATTTCAATTGACTTCATCCAGCCACAAAATCCCAGATGCTCAGTATGTTTCCTGAATTCTACAGCAAAAAAATCAGAAAATTAAACACTGTTTACTTATTTTACTTTCTGCCCATAAAAAAAAGAAATTCCAGTAGTGATGCAATCTTTATTTTAAATATATACCCCATCACCTCCTCCACTCTCATCCCTTTATAATTTAAGTAGTCAGCACTTTCTGTACAAATTTTGTTTAATTATTGAGTTCTGATTTTAATGTTTAATTTTGGGAGTTATATATGTTCATTAACGCTAAGTGTGTGCACTTAATTCTGAGAGTTATATCTATACTTTAAAACTAAGTGAATTTTTCCATCAGCATTTAGGGGAAAATACAACCAGCACATGTGCATACATTGACATGCAAGGGCCCATGCACATGTAAACACATTCACATATATATGCATATACTCATCCATGTTCACATTCACACATACTCATGTACAAATACACACATGTGCCTGTGTTCTGTAACATGCACACATACATATGCTTACACATATGCACATGTAGACATATATACATGTGCATATATGCACACACACACACACACACACACACACACACACACACACACACATATACATTCACAAGCCCCATATGTTTGTAATAACTTTTTCTTAACACATTTTTACAGCATACAAATGGAATAAAAATACAGGAAAATGTAAGTATAAACTGAATTTCTCAGCTATGTTTTAATCAAAGATTCTACTGAAACACAATCTTGATGGAAACAATAAAGAACATTTCTTCTTTTAACCAGATTGGACCCAAGAAAAATAGTAAATTATGTAAGAACCAGAAAACAGTACTAAAAATACCAACCACAAACGTCTCTGAGTCCCTTTGGCATGTCTGTACTGGAAAAAGAAGGTATTGTTTTGGTTTATTAAAAACTGAGAAAGACTAGAACATTTTGAGAGCTGTTAGAAAATATTTCTGATTTTGCAAAAGAACACAATGAAGCAAACACTATCAACAAAAGAATGTAAAACTGGAATTCTGAAGCTAAAGACATGAGTGCAAATTTTATATAATTGAGAAAATGCCTTGACCTCCTGTGGTGCGTTTTCTTTGCCTTTATGAGAGAACAGAGTATATAAATTAAACAGCTTATAATTAATGTATTTCTCATGCTGAACTAGTATCATTTTAGGAACTTTTTTCAGCACCCTCACTACCTTTTTTTTTACATTTTCCAATGCAGACCTGCTACAACCAATGCAGCCTTTGTCCACTCCTGTATGTATCCTCACGTGTTCCAAAATCCATCAGAATGTGGTCATTCCATGAAAACAAGTCCATATGCTTTCTCAGCTTTCATGCACAAAGCAGGCGTGCACATTTCCTACCTGTCTTTGATTTATTTATTTATTTGACATCTGTTGACTGGGATAGTCCAACTGAGCAAAAACCTTTTTCAGAGGAGGCCCGGGGAAAAATTACAAAACTGAAATGAGATACAGTAAAAAATATACAATAAAACAATAAAAACAGTTAAGAGAATTTACATACAGTACAAAAAATCAAGAATATTACAAAACTGAGGTAAGAATACAGTAAAAATATACAATGAAAAAAAAGCAATTAAGCATATGTGATAACAGTAAAGAAAGGATAATCAGCAACACATACATTTAATGTGAGTAGCAAGTTTAGTATTGGGTGGTAACTAAGCACTAGCTGAAAACACATGGGGGTGTCTTCAGAGGATGATTGTGCAATTCAAAGCAGTTAGCAAGTGAATTTAGCAGCAGGGAAAGGAGGATAAGAGAAGATAGCAATGGAGAGAGAATGAAGGGGTCAACTGGGATGATTACAATGACAGGTCTAGGTGCTGCTGAGGTAACTTTGGAGACTTTTCTTGAATTCAGAGAGGTGAGTGGTGTTTCTGAGGGTCATGGGAAGCTTGTTCCATGAGAGAGCAGGAAAGTAGCTATAGAGATTCTGTCCAGGATATTTTTTAGGTTTGTGGATCTGTAAGAGACCTTGGTCTGAGCTTCTGAGGGATTGAGGGGCTTGTAGAGGGAGACTAGAGAAGAGATACTTGGTCAGGAAGATGGTTTGTTCATGACAGAATGGATAATGGGAAGTTGCATAAATAAGAGTTGGTTGGGAAATTCAAGTCAGCTTAGTGTCTGAAGAGTGTGACAATGGTGTGATCTAGAAGGCTGATTAGCTGCAAATCTAGTAAATTTGTTGTAGGTAGTTGCAAGTTTGGAAAGTAATGAGGACTTTAAGTTAGTTAGACTTGATCGTTGTATTTCTCTTAGCCCCATCCCTCCTGCAACTCTTCTAGAGTTCCTTGCCATTGAATTACTCTTGGTTATGTGTTATTTATTCACTAGATACTTTTAGACACTTTTTTTCCAGTTTGATGTTAATATCTCTCTGCATTTCATTTAACATTATCATATCTATGTTGACATCATGCTGCAATCTCATTTCCATTTGACGTTTGCACAAAGCATTATTTAATCCATACCTGTACATTTCAGACAAATGTTGATATATGCATAACTTTAAGTTTCTGCTGCACATAACCGCATAATGGGTCTCACTTGCTCTGAGCATAGCTAAATATACATTTTTACATTTGCAGTTTACATACCTGTTAAAATAATAAATGTGTACAATTAATAAGAAGCAGAAATTGTAAAGAACTAGAAAAGATGTTAAGAACAATATTTTTGTTTGGAATACAAAAAGTGACACTGAGTCACAGAACCCTAGACTCTCACCCATAACAAGAAGAATTTTGTCTGAAAGACAAGACTTTCTTTTCAGTTTTGTTCACTTTCAGTTAACCAATAACAGATTATATTCTAATTAAAAGGACATAGCCAATGGACGCCCCCATTAACTCTACTGAAACCAATACAACCACTTTTTACTGAGTTCAGTCCAGACCCCTAAATTAACTGAAAAGAAGTACTAGCCAGATTTAAACATACTACATTTTACCAATATATTCACAATTAAGCAATGACTTTAGAGCTGCCTTAACATCTGCTGCTTATTTAGCTTATTCTTCATTCCATCCACCTACTGACCTTCCACATACCTACGGCAGTCCAGTCTCAGGTTCATCAGGAAGTATACAACACTTAAACTTAATAGTTGCTCACCTACTTACTGCCCATTATTCCAGCTGACATGTAGGGCAGCAATGAAGGACCTCCACTTCTGTCTATCTTCGGCAAGTTTCTGTACTGTACTTGAGTTATGGCTCAAGGTCTTCAGGTCTATTTCCACAGTTTTCTCCAGGTGTTCGCTGGCCTGCCTATCTTCAACTTGCCTTCTGGAATCCAGTGGAGAGCTGTTCTTGTGATGGAGTGTTACTTTATTCTGATGGTGTGTCCACTCTATCCCCATCTTCTACTCAAAATGATGGTATCCATGCTCTCATTTGTGCATCTGATGAGCAGTTCCTAGTTAAAGAAGGTTTGTGACCAGAAAATTTGCAGGATTCTTCTCATCTTGCTGGTGTGAAAGTTTGCCAGTTTGGTGATTCTCTTTTCATTGTCCATTAACATTCAGATCTACACAATAGTGTAGACAAAAAGTAGCTCTGGTAAAACTTCAGCTTGGTGATAGTAAATACTTTATTCTACTCCTGAGATTCCTGTATCTCCTCTCATCTCCAAAAGATTTCTTCTCAGATGCATATATTTCACATTTTGTATTGTAATAGACAAAAAATAAACAGTTTATTAGCAGGGAGAATATGGCATTTGTTCGGCTTGATCATTTGGGTAAAATTGTCACAAATACTGAGATTTAGCTGGCCCACTAGGGTCATCAATGTGTTTAGTCTTCTGCAGAACACGATGACTGCTTACATTTTCTGCAGTGCTTTAAAGGCAGGCATTCAGCATCAAAGCCTCAGTTAAAGTAAGGGTTTATCATCATTCCCATTCAAATGGTCACAGATTCAAAGATCAAAGTGTCCAATGTATTGGTCATTGGCTTCTAGTATGCTGATGAATATGCACTCTTGCAAATCCACTTGCATCTGCGAGATGCATTAGATGTTTCTAAAGAAGGTGACCAATGTCTAGGATTCTCTTTCTCTCTCAACTTCAAGAAACCCAAGATGCTCTATTAGCTTGGTTATTTAGATGAACATTGAAGGCACTAAAGTAATTCTTGATCTTCATCAGCATAACCCTAACTACGATCATAAGGAGTAAGTTTCAGCATGGGATCCATTGTCAGAGTCTAAAACAGGAAAGACTTCCAGCTATTCTTCACCACCCAAAACCTACAAGTAGACATGAAAAAGAAGGAACAGTTTGGTGATCACATCAAACCATCCTTACAGATAGGAACCCTGGGTGATTTACAGCTAATATCTCAAACACTTGTTGGATACTGTCAACAATAATTTTGGGTGTCCTGCTCATTGTATGGAATGACCACTGTACTTACACTGCTTTTTCCTCAGTTCTGTTGAACTGGTCACAGTTGAGATGTCTTAATCTGAACTCACTAATCAAATTCAGTACTCATAGTTTAGTCACTGTAAAGATTCTGTGGTGGCCAAGCTTTACCTAAAAACTACACACACACACACACACACACACACACACACACACACACACACACACACACACACACACACACACTTATATATATATATATATATATATATATATATATATATATATATATATATATATATATATATATATATGGGAACACTTTATATACTCAAAATTCTAAAATATTGAATTTTAGAATCTCAAGCCTATAAAGTCGAACGGATGGAAATCTCAAACCAGGAAATGTCAAACGTAGAATGTCGAACCCACAGTGCAGATAGAGTGTTAGGCAAGTTTACTTTATTAGGGTTTTGGGGAGGGTTTGTGTGTGTTTGAGTGTGTTGGGATGTTTGAGGTGTGGGTTAGGGTAGGTGTTGTGCAGTGTGAATGCGTTAGTGTTGGGAGGGCTGGTTTTTGCGTGAATGCGATGTGTGTTTGTGCAGGGGTGGTGTGGAATGTGCAGTGGTGGGTTGTGTGTGTTATGGAGTGTTGTGTGACCTCGGAGTTAGTATATATTGGGGGGTGGGGGAGCAGCCCCCCACATGGGAGGTGCAGAGGGACTTGCCCCCCTGCATATACTAAGGGTAGGTGTGTGTATGTGTTTGGTTGTGTGAGGGTGTGTTATGTTTGTTGTAGGGAAGTGTTGGGAGGTATGTATATTTATGTATTTATGTGTTTTCGAGTGTGTGATATGGATTCACAATTTTGGGTGTCGGGATTATGTATGTTCGGTATTTTGGGTATTCGACTTCATAGTTTTGAGATACCAAAATTTGATAGTTCAGTAGTTCAAGATTATGAAGTGAATCCATTTATATATATATATATATATATATGTATATATATATATATATATATATATATATATATATATATATATATATATATAGTTCCCCTGCACAAGATCAAATTACTGAAAGCTTGAAATTCATAAGCTCGAAGCCAGAATCTTTAGTTTTCAGTAACTCGAAATTCTGCAGGGGAAAACAAACAACTAACCCCCCCATACCTCCCTTCTTAAATATACCAACTCCGAGATCGCACTTCAATGAAGAAAAGGGAATTCTCCCATTCCACACTATATGCATAAGCGCACAACGGGAGAACGTCCACTTCTCTGCTAAAGTCTGGTCACACAACTTGCATATTACACCAGGAATGATGCATGGGGACCTAGCTCCCTGCATACAAGTAAGTACATTTCTTTTTTTTTTTAGTTTTACAGCTTCCCTTTACAATTTTGAGTTACTGAAAACTCGAGATTCTGGGCTTGAGCTTATGAATTTCGAGCTTTCAGTAATTCGATCTTGTAAAGGGGAAATATATATATATATATATATATATATATATATATATATATATATATATATATATATATGGATCCCTATCATATGATAGAAACCTCATTGGACTGAAACGCATTTGACCGAAACCATAAGACTGAAATTTCAAAAGACTGAAAAGTCACTTGACTGAAACCCATAATACTGAATTTCAATATACTAATAATTAAAATTTAGTATATTGAAACTGAATATTGTGGGTTTAAGTCTTATGGGTTTCAGTCAAGTGACTTTTCAGACTTTTGAAATTTTTTGAAATTTCAGTCTTATGGTCTCAGTCAAATGAGGTTTCTATCATATGATAGGGTCCATATATATCGATCTACTTCTAAATTTCGAACTTTCACAACTTCAAATTTCTTATGGTCGAGACCATAAGATCTAAGTTTTGAAACTTCTAAATTTAAATAAGAAATAAAATCTTTTTTTTATATGTTTTTGCATGGGGGCTTGCACTCCCCTGACCCCCTGCTCATTAAATATACCAACTCCGAGATAGCACTACAGGGAGGAAAACTGTAAATGTACTGTTCCATGCTGTGCTGTGAGCTCCATTTAAACGGTTTGAAATAAACAGTAAACAATTCCTCAGAGCTGTTCTAGGTCTTGCTATTTTGCCTGAGAGTTACAGAGAATCTGCTGCATCTAACCACTGTTAAAATAATGAAAATATGTATAATTTTGCACTTCTGCTGATTAGTTTTACAGTATTTCATAAGAATCCTGCACTTTAGAAGTGTTTCAAGGCTGAACTGTTTCCACTGTTGCTGTAGTACATAATTACATTGTCTACTAGTTTTACAGGACAGTAGTGTCAATATTGTGTGGTTTCCCTGCACTTGAGCTCTAAAATCCACATTTTTACATTAAGAGGGTTTTCTGACTGCACTCTTTTGGCAGAAGTGTGCTGTAGCAAACCTATCTGAGTTGTAGACTGCTGGCTGAAAACGTATTGTGTGCTTTGCTGATTGGTTTGTAGACCATGCTGTTCTAAAACTTGTTTTTCTGATTCTATATAAGGCCAGTGTTTGAGCTAGGCTGCTGTCTGCACAGTGGTGATTAGCAGTGGACTGTATAATCATAAATGCTTTCAAGTTAAAATTTCCCTTAGAATAACTATTGTTGCAACCTTCCCCAGCTCCCACAGTCCCCAGTTGCTCTAGGAGCATCTGAGGTGCATGCAGACCAGCATTGCCTTATTGGATAGCTGCAGTTCACACTGATTATAGCACCCATTCTTCATCCCTACGCACTCATCCCTACGCACTCATCCCAGTCCAGTTAAATCTACACCCTCTTCTCCCTGGTTAAAACCACAGTAAAAAAAATTGAAACCATGGATAGGCACTTTCCAGGTCTATATTATATTGTCAACAGCTGAAAATGTTGACTCTGACTTGTTCGACACCAAAATGTTGAACTACAAAGTTAGTGAACGGCCAAATCATCGATTTCTTTCCAACGGAAATAAATCGGTAAACCGTTCTCTGACACCTGCCCTTTCCCTGAGTGTAGTGTGGTCTCGGAGTTAGAATATTTAAGTAGGCGGGTGTGGGGGGCAGACCCCCCACATTAGGGGGTGTGGGGGGAGAAGCCCCCCACTTAAATATATTTGTTTATGTGTGCCATTGAAATCAGTGATTTGGCCATTCGCTAATTTTATAGTTCAACATTTTGGTGTTAAACAAGTCAGAGTCGACATTTTCAGCTGTCGACAATATAATATATACCACACTTTTCTGCTATCTCTGTGGTCAGCCTGGTGGACATGGGCATCCTGAGGCAAGGCAACAATTGTCTCATGTATACTGACAACCACATAATCCTGTAACAAACAAACACAATATGTAAGAGATGTAGTTACATTATGAAAATTGAGACATGACTCTCACATACTAACAAATCAAATGACAGACAGATTGTCAGCACACGGACATAATTTCCCTCACTAAATAAGGTCCGACACATAAACCAACATATGCAGAGGTACTCATAACCAATACCTCACAGGCCTCCTGTACATTGTCATCAGAAACTACATGCAAACAAAACCAAATCAACGCCAACCAATACACATAAAAATACACATCACAGTGTCTCCACAAGCAAGTCACTAAGCTGAAACACCACACATTCAAACATTTTGGCCATAGGAGAGTCCATCATGAGACTCACAGATGTCCCTCTCACCAGGTCGGATAAAGACAGGGTTACAATCAACTGCCTGTCATGGGCCAGGATTCACTAGTATCAAGTACCAGTATGACTCAGTCATAGTCCATGTGGATGTAAATGACCTGAGATGTACCTCCCTAGACTATATGAAGACAGATATGATAGACCTCTCTGAATACGTGTCACAGGTGGGTATGAGCCTTGCATTGAGCAACATTCTACCATCAACAAGAAAGATACCGCAATACAAACAGAAAATGATTGGGTTTAGCTACTAGCATCATTCCAAGGTGACCCAGTATTTCTTTGCCTGAGACAACATGATCAACAGATCATGCTGATTTGCCATAGATGATCTGCACCTATCGCAGCTAGGCATTCGAATATTGGTCAAGGCATTAACCACACCCATAGTGTCTTTTTTGGCAGTGCCAAACCAATAGTCCTACCAATGTAACAAATTCTAATAATGCCAAGATGAAGGTACAACTGTTCAATGCTAAGAGTCTTAAAAAGAAATTGCACTCCCTGGAAGCTCTCTTCACCCTGGAGAATGCTGACATCTGTGCAGTTACAGAAATATGGTTCAAGGCTGTGGAAAGCACCCAGCAGTGCAAGGCCACAAGGCCTATCACACATTCAGACCAACCTCTGAAAAGGAAAAAAATGAAAGGAAGAGGTGTTTCCATTCACATAGAAAACAATCACACCTCAAGACTGGTCAAGCAGGATCACTAGCTAGAGCTACTCCTTCTGCAGCTGACCATAGACAGCATACCCCACCATATCGCTGATAGCTATAGGTCCCCAACCATGAACAATGAGAACCACTCTGCATACCTGAAGTTAAAAGAATCACTTACCATTCAGCCCAACACACTATTCATGGGTAATTTTAGCTACTCTGTAATGGGTAGTTTTAACTACTCTGCATTAATTGGGAAGCATACACAACCACTAACATGCAGGCTTGGAGATTCCTGTACTTTGTCAATGCAAATGCTCTGGAACAGCTGACCTGCACTCCCCCTAGTGGCTCAAATATCCTTGACATAATTAAACCAAAAAACGCGCCACCAGGGTTTCTGGACTCCACACAGTTTTATTTAACACAAATTGTTAAGCGCTTTCATCAATCCAAGTTGACTTCATCAGAACAATTATTCATTTTCTACCTCTTCCGCCTCACTGTTACGTTCACTTTCATTTTCAGAAAAGTTGCTATCATCACTGTCAGACATCTTTGTAGGTTTATTTTAGAATTCTGCTTGTTAAACTGAACAGCTTCTTCTGATGAAGTCATCTTGGATTGATGAAAGCACTTAACAGTTTGTGTTAAATAAAACTGTGTGGAGTCCGGAAACCCTAGTGGCACATTTTTTGGTTTTATTGTTCTTTTTGCACCACTGCACCACTTTTTGGGGTATCCTTGACATCATTGTCACAATTATGGGGGAGTGTTGGACCCCTCCCAGCATAATGTCCTCATTGGTAAAATCAGATCATAAATCGGTCTCCTTTAAAATAAATGTAATGGTAGAACCCCATCAAAACTTAAAATCCTAAAAAATTTTCCAAGACAAATTACCTTCTATTAAGTGCATAGGCATAGCATATGTGATTTTAAAGCTCCCCTTAACCCCTAAAGCACATAGGCCTATGGACAAGTATACATGAGCACCTTGTACAATCACTTATACAACTGCATAAAAATGGCAGTACCTGACCAAAACTAAACCCAGGTCTAGCTGGAAAAACAAGTCATGGTGGTTGACCTGTGGCATAAATAAACTACAACAGAAAGAATAAATTCCTGTCTAGAAGTAAGAAAGAGCACAACAGAGAAAAACATTTAGTAAAGTCTTCAAAAGCTAAATACAAGACTAAAATAGCCTCCCAAGGAAAGGATAAACACAAAGCATTTTTAGTTATGTCCGAAATCTTAAGGAAAACACTCAACAATGTACTGAGTTGGCTGTATGTGGCACTACCTATATTTAACCAGAAGAAATAGCAAACAAACTCACTGGCTGATAAATTCAGCTCAGATTTCACCCCCTCATTACTTTAGGTCACTCCCATGAAATACTCCCTACCATTTTTTGCCAATTATCACAAAAGAACAGGTTGTCATTGTGATCTCAAAAGCTAGTAACATGGCATCAATGGGCCCTGACGGAATCCCAGGGTGCCTAATAATTAGCTTGAAACATGACCTAGCTGACCGACTTGGATCTCTATTTAACCACAGTCTCCTGACAGGCTTTGCACCAGTAGAGTGGAGGAAAGCAACAGTTATCCCTCTGCACAAGAGGGGACCATCAACGGACCCAGGAAAACTACTGACCCATAAGTCTGACTAGCCTCATATACAAGGCAATGGAAAGGATAATCATGGACCTGATTAACAATGGCACCAGAAATATCCGTGCTTTAATCCTGACTCACTTCGGCTTCATGAAGGTCAGGTCCTGCCTGCTCAGTCTAGTAGACTTCTTTGAAAAGGTCACTAAGGCCATAGATGAGGGTATGTCAGTGCATACCACCTACCTTGAAAAGACCAGGTCATGTGACACAATACCCCCACTCAGGTATTATAAATAAACTACAAAATTGAACATAAACCTCTACATCACCAGATGGATAGCCAAGTGTCTAACAGATAGGGCACGTTTTTAGAGTGGGGGAATTCACATCCATCAAGAGGCCAGTCACCAGTGCTGGTCCCCCTCCTGTTTGGAATATGCTTATCAAATGTCAAGGCAAATACAGATAGCATTTGGCCTACCAAGTTTGCTGATGACTGCAAGATGGGGGCAATTACTGACTCCCCAAATGATGTTGATATCCTACAGAAAGGACTGACACACACTAATGACTGATGTTAGTGTCACAAACTCAAATTAAATGTGAAGAAGTGCATAATAATGCACTTTGGGAAAACAAATACCCCTGCAAATTACAACACTGATAGCACCCCCCTAAAAGTGGACCCCAGTGGTAAGAGATCTGAATATTCAAATAGATAGTAATATGAACTTTGACCACCTTGTGTCCATGGTGGTGAGAAAATCCTTCTATGTGGCTCAGTTATAAGTAAGGCCATAGCATCCAGATTTAAGGATGTCATAGTACCACTGCACTTAGCCCGCATCAAACCAATAACTGAGTACAATGTACCCTTTGCCATGTACCTTGCCAGGTACCTGCAACAGGTGAAGCATCCTCAGAGATTTCTCACCAAAAAAATACAAGTTATAGCCAATGGGTCATATGTGGACCAATTAAAAGCCCTATCACTATATTCAGTTTTCTGCCAAATACTCAGGGGTGATCTATGCCTGACCTACAAGGCAGTTTCTGACCCATCCCTGATATAAATGCTGCATATTTGCAAAATTAACTGCAAGAAGGATACCCACTCCAAGGATCTAAACCAGACTTCTGACATGAACAGATCATGCTGAAACAGATATGTATCCCAGGGATTATCCCTCTGTAATAGGCTTCCTATTTACGTGAAGCAGAGCTCTTGTTGGGCCATATTTAAGCACAATTTGGACCAATGCATGGGAAATTGAAATTTACCTCTGTAGTGATCCTCATGTCCCTTATGAACAGAGGCAGTGTGTAAAAATTTTCAAACCCCACTTGCTAACCCTTGTTTTCTTTCATCTATGGATAGAAAACTGGGTAAAATCTGAATAAAACTGGCTAGACTTGTAAGTGCTCTTGAGCCGTTACATATATAGTTTACTATTGAATATTCAAACTGACTGCTGT
>NC_056748.1:135669915-135722415 GCF_019279795.1 Protopterus annectens | reverse complement strand
CTGGATATTTAGGTCAAGACAGGAAGTGATGAGCTATGAGTTGCCCATAACTTGGTGACCATTTTGAATAAGGCGGCCAGAGACGTGGAAGAAAAGACCCAGTAAATGCAGTTATGTAGTGAGGGTACCCTAAGAATACCAATGGTGATTTTGTGTATCGAGATTTCATCTCCAACCTGCAGAAGAGTTTCTCCCTTAAACCTGGGGAGGTTGGAAACTTTAAGTACAAGTGGACTCTGTAAGACCTCAATATCTGAGGCACAGACACAATGCTATAACTATATGGAGTTAGCGTTTATGATAACAGTAATCATAAGACCCACTGATGGACACCACTGATAAGGAAATTGTCAGGTTAGAGAAAGAGGCTGGCATACAATGGCAGGAAGCAGGCCTCTGGATTTAATTGATAGTTACTGGAAGTCAAAAATGCAACAGTAAAGCAAAGGTCAAATTGTGGAGGAAGTTCAACAAGACAATACAGAATGTCATTCGGATAACCTCAAAGAGGTTCAAGCACACCACCTTGTTACTGCATAGGAGGATATGGTCCATCTTATTCTTATCAAAAGTGGGGAAACATTGACCTGAATGGGAACTTTACTGGGAGGTAAAAAAAAAACACTTTGAGGAATACGTGAATCTTGTGAACACACCCTCTTTAAGGAGACAGCACCAGGAGCAACTGCTGGGAATTGGGTCTACTTCTGCCAGTGACGTTACTGTGATGATTAAACAGTTCTGCAGTGGCAAGGTTGTGGAAGTATTGATATGTCATGGTTAATGCACATTTTTAATGTTGCATGGAAAGCAAGGCCAGTAACTCTGATCTGGAAAACTAGGATGGTAGAGGAGGCACATCTAGGGCAGGGCAAGGGTGTAACTGCCCTGGGCACAAGGTGTAAAGGGCTCAATTTGTAAATTCCAATCGGGTGGTACTGCATTACTGGCATCCATAAATGACAGGGCTGAAGTGCATTGTGGCCACTTGTTACATTTGTAGCGAGAGATTTACTACAGTTTTCAAAGAAACAGAGAAGAAGAAAAACATTTTTTGACCTTAACTTTTTTTTGGTCCTCAGTCATTTAGAGATGGGGTGAGGCATCAGGGTACCTACAGTTTAGGGTGACAGTTTCAATTTTTAAAAATACCAAAATCAGAGAGTAAAAAAGTCACACAAACAACCATTTAGTAAAACCTACAAAGAAATGCCTATAATCTTCACTATGTAATACCTTAAAATGCCTGTAGTGGAGGTCCATGTGATATATATGCAAATAATCCCTCAAGGATATGCCATTGTTTGAGCTACATGACTTCTGAATTCCCATAACTTTTTACTTTTACTTTTAATTTTTAAGTTTTTACCAGTGCATTCAGGCCAATAAAATCACCCCCTCACCTGTACCTCCACAATGTTTAACTGTTGGTGGAGCTTTAGGTCCTTGATTCTGGTGAAGCCACTGGTCTTGCAGAGATACATGAGGACTAAGACAACTGGGTCTCTTATGGTGCTGTAAGTGATAAGAGACCCATGTGTATAGGATCCAACAGTAAACTGCAGGACAACTTATCCTCAGATGGAGGGGCTGACATCACATACACTATTACATGCATGAAAAAAGTGATAATTACAGAAACATTACTTGTTCAAATTGTTTCAGTTACAATTGGTTCAGTTTTCACTACAGAAACCATATTTAATGTTTTTACTCAGAATAAAAAAAAACAAAAGCACATTTGACAGGGAGAATTGGTATTGCATGGTCACTGTTGATATATTTGACATTTGGTGACATTATCCATACATGGCAGTGCAGATGCTATGCACAGGTAACAAGGCAAACAACTACCTAATTCTGAGTCCCCATTTTATAATATCCAGTAGCATGCATCCTATCAGTAAATTTATAAACACTGACAGCTAACACATTGATTAAATATCTTAAGAATTGTGCATGATTTAAATGCAACATATCAGATAACATATATATATAAAAGCACAAAGAGTAGAAGATTATTAAGGCAAATATGTTGACTTGTCCAAGAATTATGAATAGATTACTCAACTCCACAATGGAGTCTCTTGCCTGACAGCTGTCTTTATCTTGTCCTATATACTACAGAAGCAGGGTATATATATTGCTTGAGTAGTGGGGCCTGATACATTGTCTACATGACATGGGAAGTGGGTCTGACACAATGTCTACATGACATTAGTATTGGTGCCTGACACAATGTCTACATGACATGAGTAGTGGGCTTGACACAATGTCTACATGACACAAGTTGTGCGGCCTGACACAATGTCTACATGACATGAGTAGTGGGGCCTGACACGATGCCTACATGACATGAGTAGTTGGGTCTGACACAATTTCTATATGACATGAATAGTAAGGCCTGACACAATGTTTACATGACATGTGTAGTGGGGCCTGACGCAATGTCTATATGACACAAGTAGTGGGGCCTGACACGATGTCTATATGACATGACTAGTGGGGCTGACACAATGTCTACATAACATGAGTAGTGGGGCCTGACACGATGTCTACATGACATGAGTTGTGGGGCCTGACACAATTTTTACATGACATGAGTGGTGGGGCCTGACACAATCCTGACACAATTTTTACATGACATGAGTGGTGGGGCCTGACACAATCTTTACATGACATGAGTATTGGGGCTTGACACAATGTCTACATGACATGAGTAGAGGGGCCTGACACAATATCTGCATGACATGAGTAGTGGGGCCTGACACGATGTCTATATGCCATGACTAGTGGGGCTGACACAATGTCTACATGACATGAGTAGTGCAGCCTGACACGATGTCTACATGACATGAGTAGTGGGCCTGACAAAATGTTTACATGACATGAGTATTGGGGCTTGACACAATGTTTACATGACATGAGTAGTGGGGCCTGACATGATATCTGCATGACATGAGTAGTGAGGGCTGACACGATATCTACATGACATGAGTAGTGGGGCCTGACACAATGTCTATATGACATGACTAGTGCTGACACAATGTCTACATGACATGAGCAGTGGGCCCTGCCACAATTTCTACATGACACAAGTTGTGCGGCCTGACACAATGTCTACATAACATGAGTAGTGGGGCCTGACACAATGCCTACATGACATAAAGGTCTCTGCTACTTATGCACTATTACAAATTCTAATTTAAAAAATGTGATGAGTTTTAAAATGATATGATTCTCCATAGCCAATAAATAAAAACTCCAGTTAGTAGCAACAGGAGATAGCTTTTTACAGTTAATTCAAGTGTCCATCTCCAGCACAAATTTTAAACAATAACTGGCAAAAGCCGAGTTTTCTTTACACAGGTTTTCCTGTGTTCTTCCTGTCATTTCTCAGTCTTCTGTCCTACTGAAACTCCACCAGCTGTCAATTACCAAGAGTCCTGACTCCTGTTAATGATCTCACTCTTCCCTGAGTGCCATTCATCTTTGTTTTCCTGGGTTATAGCCATCCTTTTTAAGATAATCAAAGCGGATATTTCTACTTCCTACTGTCAGGTATTCTGTTTGACCTTAATAACTGGTATAGACATTCCAGTGCTTCCAGTCACATTTTTGAAATATGGGCATCTATCAATAATACTTAACAAAAAGAGTAAATGTAAAGCAAAATCATTACGTTTACAACAAAACAACATACCTCACAGTTTCTTTACATTCATTATGCTACAATTACCCTCTCCCAAAATAGAAGTAATGGTGCTATATTATTCAAGAACAGTGTTCATTTTACATAGCCCAAATAGCACTTGGGCATATCTAAGCTTGTGAAAGCCTTGCTTTGCCTAGCCTCTCTGTGAACTCATCCACCCTAGGAATTGCAAAAAAGTTAGACTTGGTCACATCATTCTTTTTCTAGAAGGCATTACAAATTTTGTGGGATCATCTGGTCAAAGGACTAAAGCAGCAAGAATGTTCCATTCACTTTTGGATTCCACAACAGATCCTAGTTTAATAATTTTTATCACTTTTGCATTTACTGTTCTTGACTGTGAACTTTGGTACCCTATAGTTAACGGTTTACCTTCTCCCCTGGCATTGTTTCAAAAGTTTGTTCTACCAGAAAGCTCTAAAAATAAAAAGTCTTCATTTCTCAGAATTCTTTTAGTTCTTGTTTCTGAGCCTTAGACAAACTTTCATAGATGTGAACTGCATAGAATTCCCTGGTACCTTATATTGATATCTACTTCAGCTCCCAGACTAACTACAGAAGCTTCAGCTTCAGCCCCTATCTTTAACACATTTATATGATATACTAGCTCCAGTCTTCTCTTGACAGTCTGTCTTATTTTGTAGGCCACTGTTCATTGTACTTATCACCGTATTCTCAGCAGAGGGACTAACGCTAACCTGTTGTCCTGCATTTTATTTTATTTTTATGACAGTCTTATTATCCACTCTCTGTTGCATTTCTTGTGCAGTTTGTATTCTTCCTTCACTATCACCCGATCGTGTAAGTCTGTGATTTGTGCTTTGACACTGTTAAATAAAGTTTTCTCTTCCTCTTAAATCTCTTTAGATATGGCCAGCAACCCTCAGGGAAGTTTTCCATAAAGTAATTCAATTGGTGTAAGACCTGTTGAAGAGTGTGTTACCTCTCTTATAACAAACAGGGAGGAGAAGACATAACCCCAGTTCTTGCCATCTTGTTCTATGGCCTTCTTTAACATGGTTTTCAGAGTTCTAGTAAAGCACCCCACAAATTATTCAGTTTGTGGGTGAGACCCTGACGTTCTTAACTGTTTTATTTTAAAATATTGACACAACTTGTGCTTTATCCTGAGCATAAATGGTATCCACTAGTCTGTCAGCATATCTTTGGGTATCCCTACCCTGGAAAAAAGTAACACTAGCTTTCTGGCTAAAAAAGTAGAACTGGCTTTTCAGACTGGTGCTGCTTCAGAAAATTTTTCTACCATAGATAACAACACAAATCAACACACCTATACCACATATAAGCAGGGGGGCAAGCCCTCCCTGCACCCCCCATGCATGGGGGGCTGCATCCCCAACCCCCCCACTTATATATACCAACTCCGAGATCACACAAACAGGAAAAAACAGCAAACTCACATCCAGACATTACACAGTCCCTCGCACACAGACACACACCACACATATACAAACACCAAAACATCCAACACTTACACACACATACTTTCACCTGCCTACCCTAAACCACATGTACAGCTTACAAACACACTCAAATACATTCAAACTCACACCCAAAACCCTTACAAAACACTAACTTACCTTAAATCACACCTAAATCCACACACGATACCATACACCATCCACAGACACGAGTCGTGATGAAGCATAAAGCCATAACTGTGAATTTGAGATATTCAAATTCACGATTATGCACTTTTGCTATTTTAAAACTTCGCCTTTATGGTCTCGGGATACTGAAGTTTGAGATTTCAGTATATTGAGATTATAAAGGGAAACCCCTCACAAGATATGACTATGTACCTGTTTCATCTCAAGTGAGCTAAAAGGCTTTGGAATTAACAGCTAATGCAGTATTTCTACTCTGTCTTTATTCACCCTGTAAAATAGGTCATTTTTAACTCAAAATATGTATAAGGTGTGTGCCACTCCTCTCATTGTACTATATACATGTTTTCTTCAACTCTGCTTAATGTATCATTCTCCCATTGTCCTGTCTTAAAATTTTCATTATTT
This sequence comes from Protopterus annectens, assembly GCF_019279795.1. NCBI lineage: Eukaryota > Metazoa > Chordata > Ceratodontiformes > Protopteridae > Protopterus > Protopterus annectens. The sequence goes on along the minus strand of NC_056748.1, from coordinate 135,716,664 downwards.
ATTTGCAAATTTGCCAATTTATGATACTTTTATCAGTGCACTGACATGAAGTGGTGGGTGTAGCTTCTTCAATGAAAAATGCAAGCAAAGGTCTTCCTTATTGTGTTTCTTCTCCTATTTTTCATCTACAAAAGGCAATTTGTGCTACTGATTTTCTTCTGCCTTCAAATGGATTTGTTAGCATATCACTCAACTTCTTTGCTCAATAATTCTTGACAAAGCCAAAAGTACTGGGGTAGGCCAAAGGCTCAAAACCAATGACAATTTTTAATATTACTCTAATTCACTTGAAAAGTTCACATAACAGGTTTTGTATCACCATGCATTCACTGAACAATAAGAAGCACAAACTCTAATGTCTGGCATTACTGACAGACTAATATTCAGTAATTTACCAGAAAAACAAAAATGTTATGAGGGACAGGCTCGGGTTGCTTTTGCTGCCTTCCCCATTTTTACTAGGGCATATTCAGAATGGTGTGTCCTTTATGATATGTTAAGTTGCTGCTACTGTCCTTCATTAATCTTACCTGGAGTATATTCAGAACTGTGAGTTTGCTTCTGTTGCCCCCATTTTTATTTGTGTTATACTCAGGCCATAGAGTATCTAAATGTGCTCTCCCCCCTCTCCCCAATCTTCGTGGTGCCTTGATCCGGAGAAAATTTTGGCATATTATCATGTGTTACAACAGCAACTAAAGAAACAAGAAGCAATATTCTGCCCAAAAGAATCAGAATTTTACATGTGTTATAGGATACCCTTTCTTATCTGCCTAAATACATATCACATCCACCTTGCTCTTCTCATAGGTTTTATGTTTACAGATGTAAGATACCTTAACAAGTGTGACCATGCTCCCAGACTCTAGTAACCCCTTCAATTCCTTCCCATGTAGCAATAATATACATTTAGACAACTTAGCCAAACACACAGACACTAGTCTGACTCCAATGTTATAGTAATTATTTTATCACAGTCCACTTATATAGTTTCATTATTAATATATTGCTTAGAAATCATCTTTCTGAAAGGCACAATATTCATATTTTCATTGATAGCATCATGGCAAAAAATATCATGTTTTGTTAAGCACAGCAGTTATATTTTAAGTGCTAACATACTGGATAAAAATCACATTTTGCTAGGCACAGCATTATTAATTAAAGCATTCTAGCAATATGCTCCTTATTCCCGCATTTAAAATATTATTTAAGTTATTGACATTTTCTGGGTGTTTACAGGCATTTTCACCTTTCCAGTTTCATGCTTAGCTTGCAGAGTTCTAAATAAGGCTTCATTGGCTAACAGTCTAATTTTAGTATAAGCAATTTATCAATTGAGTGACTATGTAGACAAGTTTATTATGTCTCCCAGTTACCGTACTTCTCTCTTGCAAAGCCACTGTAGACTGTTTCATCAGCTTGCTGTTGTGTAGCACAACTTCTATAATTTCCACAAACTTTTCAATTTTTGGACAAAGCAAAAGGTTGACAGTTCACACACATGAACACAAAAACACATAATGCAAAGTTTCTTTCTCTCTTTGTCTTTCTCCCCTTGTCTGGGGAAAAAAGTCTCATGTGTAGGTGCACTGCAGGCTTTAAAGCAGGAATGAAACAGAAAAACTGAGTACAATGGCCAAATATTGGACACATGAAAAAACACAAGTGAGTAGAAGACACTGAAGGCAGATTTTACAAGTTTGGTTCATTTTACTTACACTAGCAGTTATGTAAACAAAACAAAACATTTCATTAAGTAGTAACAAAACATAAACTATTATAGTGAATTCAGGTCTCCACCTGCAACAAAATGTTTAAACAGCTCCTGGCAAAATCCAAGTTTTCTTTAGTTCTGTTTTTCTGTGTTCTTCCAGTTATTTCTCAGTCTTTTGTGATGAAGAAATTCTACCAGCTGGCAACTACCAAGAGTCCTAATTCCTTTTAAACTCTCCCTCTTCACTGAAAGATAATTGTCTCTGTCTCCGTCTTCCTTGGCTACAACTCTCCCTTTTAATATCATTATGGCAGGGGGTTTTACTTAGCTCCTGCTACTGTGTGCCCTATTTCTACATTAATGACTGGTGAAGACATTCCAGCACAAAATATAAGTGTGCTTTCAGTCACAGTTCTTGAACTAGGGACACACATTCAATAATATATAACAACAAAAAAAACAACATTCTCCTCAGTTTCTTAACACCCACTATGCCAACATATACGTGAATCTATATCATAATATTAACAGAACTTGCCAGCAGGACAGATACCTATCCCAAAGGATCCTCTGCATATGGTATTAGCTCACTGTCCATGGTAAACTAATTTGCTTCTCAGCTGTCTTTAAATCCACTCCGGATGAGTGGACAGAGATTTGTAAATGTACCCCTAGACTAGTTCCTCAGACCATTATGAACAGAGGAAAGTGTTGCAGTGGTTGGATTGCTAATGGTCCACTTGACTCATATCCTAGAATATACCTACTAATGTATTCCTGTATTTTGTGTCTCATGCTGTGCTTGCCAGACTAAAAAGTCATACCTTGAATTATATAACTAGATAGGTCAATGTGAGGGAAATAGAGAGAGGAGATTTTGGGATTGCCAGCAATCAAAACTGCATATATTATGCACAATAAAATAAAGAGTTATCATTATTTTGTGTAGCACTGGGGATGTTGTTTGTCAATACTGAGTATCTGCTTTTACTTTCGTGTTAATAAAGTCCTTGTGAAGAAAGGAGGTACTCCCAGCACAACTACAGGAATTTTGTAAATAATTATATGTCATTTGTTAATATCAAACTGATTAATACAAGATGCTGGTGTTATAAATGTATCAAACTGTATGTCATGTGTATATCAAACAGATTTGTACAGACATTTGTGTTGAAAAGGTATTTGTAAATTGCTTTTGTTTGAAATGTAGCCACAGTGTGCCTTACTGGAGAGAACAGAAATGTACATGCACTATTTTAACTGTTTAAATGTATATATTTTAGTAGAGGAAACTGGAGGGTTAACCTCAGTCCAGCAAACTTTAGAAAAATATCTGAAATTAAATCACTGTATAGGCTAAGCCATAAAGATGCTATCTCACTAGGTTTCAATGCAGCCACAGACTCAAAGTCTGTACTAGGAAGCTTTCTGTATTATCTTTGGGGTGAATTAATTACTACTATGGAAGTATGGATGTATGCAATTGTTTTATGACTTCCATCACCTGCCACAGATCTGAGCAAAAGCCCTTTTGTGTGTATTTTTACAGGTAGGTACTAAGTCCTGACAGCTTTCAGCAATGGCGGTTTGCAGTGGAACAAGAAGTCAGATGACCAGAAGTGATGACATTCTGCAAGCTATCTCAGAAGTAATATTTTAGATATTATTTTGAGAAGTCTCTTTGTGTGTGTGTGTGTGTGTGTGTGTGTGTGTGTGTGTGTGTGTGTGTGTGTGTGTGTGTGTGTGTGTGTGTGTGTGTGTGTGTGTGTGTAAAACAAACCTACAAGAATATGTGTGACAGCTACTTGGACACTGATACAAAGCACTGCTTGGACAGAGAAAGTGTCTGGGGACTTTGTTTGGGACCCTGGTTAAGGACTCAACTCTGTAGCTGTGCCAGTGGGGAGTCTTATTTGGGATTGAAAGAGGTAGAAATCAGCCCCTGACTGATTGTGGTCTCTACGTGCTCTTAAGGGAAATTGCACTTGATGCAGAGAGCTGTATCTGGAAATGCCGCATGTGTACATGTCATCCTCCCAGTGAATGTCCCCCAACAGTACCAGTGGTGAGGATTGAGGCTCCTTGCTTACTGGTCCAGTGGTGGGTCATCACATATTGGTTGGCGGTGGTGAGATATTCACATCACATATTGGTTGGCAGCGGTGGGATATCCACATCACAGTCCTATACAGAGGTTAATTCTTTTGGAGTGATTACTTGTGCTCACAATAATTAGCAAAATAGCAGAATATTGAATTTCACATCTCACGTGGTACTTTTGAGTTTTATAGTGTACTCATAATTTTATTAAAGCCTTTAGCTCAACTGAGTAATACTGAAACAAAGGTATTATGTTTTTTTCTCCAATAAGAGGAGTTTTTCTTCTCCAACCAAATGGGAGCATTTCCCTGTATATATATATATATATATATATATATATATATATATATATATATATATATACAGGTCTACTTCTCATATTCAAAATTACACTTGTTTGAACAAGAGAAGATCGAGACCCAGTTTAGTGAAGGTGCACTTTTGCAAAACTCAGTTTACTGAGCCACAGTACAGTGGGGACAAGGAAATATAACTTTTCCTCACTGTAGTGCGATCTCGGAGTTAGTATATATAAGTATGGGGGGGGCAGGGGGCTTGCCCCAATGCTTAAGTATGTTTTTGTTTGCTGGACCGGACCCTTGCTACTTATATATACATGCAGTCTGATATCGGTAAACTGAGTTTCGCAAAAGTGCACTTTCGTTAAAGTGGGTTTCAATATTCTCTTGTTCAAACAAGAGAAGTAGACCCTATATATATATATATATATATATATATATATATATATATATATATATATATATATATATATGTAACTACCACTGGGATAGCTTTTAGTATAATAATTTCATGAAGAGTTGCTTCTGGCTGCTCTGTATTAATCAGAGTAAGAAATTCTAGAGGATTTTTTCGAGTATCTGCTGACTGTTATGTCTGCCTTTGTTTTCAGGATATTTATATTGTGTCATGCCAATAATATGATTAATATACTAATAATTATCCATTGTATTGTCACGTCAGCTTTTCTAGTTTCTTAGGATACAGCTACTATAAAAAGTTTATGTCCCCAAAATTCTTAATGATCTACATCGTTCATTTGAGAATTTAGTTTAGTTTAAATTACTTGTTCTGTAAAACTATTAGTTTTATGAATATATAAAACATACCTTGCATTAATTCAGCTTACTTGGGAATGCACAATATACGAGTGACTGATATATGTAAACCCAGATCTCTGTATCAGATCAGCATTAAAGTGCTTCTTTAACATTTCATATGGACAGCAAATAAAACCTGGAAAGGAGACATATTGTAGAGATTCATTGTAGTATATAACTATAGGCATGAAATAATTGTGGTCAGGTAGTTCTGTGAAATTTCTGAGTCCTAAAAAAATAAAAAATAAACTGAGGCATTTGAAATTATTTAAGATTACATGTAAGGGAAGAGTATTCCTGAATTTAGAATGCTAAAGCAACAAAACAAACCCGCAGATTCATATCTGTACTTTATTTTGGAAAAGACTTAGAGAGAATAGCAGATGACCTTGTGAGGTTATTAATCCATAATGTGTGTGTCTGCAATTCATGGTAGGACTAGAGTCATGCTAATCTAAGGGAAGGAGAGGAAATGGTCCTAAGCACAAATCTTACAGTGTCCTTACCCAACTTCAGTAAATTAAATCCCTGCTTTTTATTTCATGTTCACCACAACAACAATTTTGAAAAGTACAGCAAGCCAGCACTCCCTTTAAACACACACACACACACACACACACACACACACACACACACACACACACACACACACACACACACACACACACACACACACACACACACACACACACACACACACACACACACACACACACACACACACACACACACACACACACACACACACACACACACACACACACACACACACACACACACACACACACACACACACACACACACACACACACACACACACACACACACACACACACACACACACACACACACACACACACACACACACACACACACACACACACACACACACACACACACGCATGCTGATATAATATGGAATGTGCTAGTATGCTACCCAGGTATTTTGTGACTACTGAAGTCCTATAGGGAACTAGGCCAAAGCTCAGTTATGAGTTACAGCAGCTGAAAGGGTTGAATGTTGTAAAGATCAAGAAAAATGCAGGATACAAAATAATTTATATATGAATAAGTGCAAGTGTGTACAAAAATAGAAAAAACATTTGCTGCATAGGTGTTAGGCTATGTAAACTCAATAATAGCCTCTGGCATATGAAGGCATTAACACAGCACCAGCCTTTCAGCAAAGCACTGGGACACTGTCCTCTCGCTTGTGGCAATCTATACTCATACACACCAGACCTGGCATGCTGCAGAATTAATGCATCTGTGTGCCAGAGGCGATTAAAGTTCATACAGCCTGACTATTGTACATCATGTTCCCCTTCCACAACACTAGCTTCAACAGTAAGCATTTTTCACCCTCATTTTATCCTGTGATACCCCAGGTCAATTTTTTTTCCAAGAGTTGTGTTAAAGGCCCTCACTGAAGGCTTCTTCTGGATCCATTGTCAGAATGTTCAATAAATTATTCTACCACTGAGGACTTGCTTCTTAAAGACTTCCCTGACATTACTACTGGATTTATGGCTGTTAGCCTGAGGATGTACCTTTGCTTCCTTCGGGAAGATACCAAATCACATATTTCTGGCTCTGCTGATATGTTTATGAATGGAGAAGGCAGAGGTATTGTCTATTTTAAGCTTTCCTTATCTGACATGAAAATGGTAAAGAGATTTTAACTTCTTTAAAACAATGGGTTTATTTTTGTGGCCAACTGCTGTGGATCATACACCTTAAATATCTTTAGACAGTGAGGAATTATAGCTTACAATTATGTGTATTCTCACAGCTTGTGGGAAAACACAGGAAAGATTTAATGCAAGTCTGTAATAACTATCTAATAAATAACCTGACAGTAGCCATACAGTTCTAGGGATAGTTTGGTCATTCATTACTGTCATCACCAAGTCATTTTTTATATCTAAAGAAAGCAGTGTGATTCCATCTTGTTGTATGCATTTGCCCATTCTTAAGTCTATTTTTTTGCCTATACTTGACAGAGCCACTCCTTACTGTATAACATATGCCCAGCCTTAGCTCTATTACTCTTTTTACTCCAATACTAGTGCCCAGCTTTCACCCTGTTACCCTCATTACTGTACAGGACGTGCCCATCTTTAACCCTGTTATGTTCCTTACTGCACAGTATGTGTCCAGCCTTAGCCCTGTTGTCTTCCTTAATTCTTCTTCTTCTTTCGGCTTTTCCCGATTAGGGGTCGTCACAGCGGACCACCTGTCCACTCATGATTGGCAGTGGAGTTTTACAGTGTTGAGTTGCAGCCCAGTGCCCAACCTTCCACAGGAGGCACACACTCATGCCTAGGGCCAAGTTAGAGTGTCCAATCCACCTACAGCATGTCTTTGGGATGTGGGAAGAAACCGGAGCACTATACAGTATTTATCCACTCTTAACAGGCATCCCACATCACTGCTCACCACATGCTTATTATCTCACCCTAATATAAAATATATGTCCATTGTTACCCTATATACCGTGTGTGTGTGTGTGTGTGTGTGTGTGTGTGTGTGTGTGTGTGTGTGTGTATGTATATATATATATATATATATATATATATATATATATATATATATATATACCATATATACATAAATATATATATATATCTACATACACATTATTAACGTAGTGTTCTGTGTTACAGTACATCTAGTATTAATTCTGTGTCTTACCATACTGTAGTGCATGTCCACTCAAACATTGTGCCCAGCCTTAACCCTGTATCCATCTTTACTGCACTGTTTATGCCCACTCTCAACTCTGTATGCATCCTTGCTGCATTGTATATGCCCACCCTTAACACTGTATCTGTACTTACTGCACAGCATGTACTGATCCTTAACCCTCCATCCATCCTTATTGCATGTGTCTGGTCATAACACCCGTTATCCATCCTTACAGCATAGCATGTGCCCAGCCTTAACTCTGTGGCTATCATTACTGCACAGCATGCATCCATCCATAACCCTGTATCCATCCTTACAGTACAGCATGTGACCAGCCTTATCTCTGTATCAGTCCTTACTGCACAACATGTGCCCAGCCATAACCCTGTATCAATCCTGGCTGCACTGCATGTGGCCAGTGTTTACCTTGTATCATCCTTACTGCAAAACACGTCCATCCATAACCCTGTATAAATCCTGACTGCACTGTATGTGCCGAATGTTAATCCTCTATTCAAACTTACTGCATAATATGTGTCCAGCCATAACCCTGTATCAGTCTTGACTGCACTGTATGTGCTGACCTTTAACCCTGTGTTCATTCTTACTGCACAATATGTGTCCAGAAATAACCATGTATCAATCCTGACTGCACTGTGTGTGCAAACCTTTAACCCCATATTAATCCTTACTGTACAATATGCATCCAGAAATAACCATGCATAGGTTCATAGATTAATACTAGCCTAACTGTCCTTGTGGCCCATTTTAAGCAGTTTTTCTGTTTTTTTATTTTGTTTTTTAACATGGCACAATAAAGTAGTTTTCTGCTTGCCTAAACCTTTGTGCTGGCTCGTTTTGTGCGTTTTGCCATTTTAAGCCTAGCCAGTTACCCCATGTGAGATACAAACCCTGCACCTTGTGTCTGCAAGGTAAACACCGTAACCATTATGCCAACCTCCCACTCCTATCAGTATCAGTCCTGACTGTACTGTATGTGCCGACCTTTAACCCTGACTGCACAATATGTGTCCAGAAATAAACATGCCTCAATCCTGACTGCTCTGCATTTGCCCAGCTTTAACCCTGTATTCATCCTTAATGCGCATGTGCCCATCAGTAACCCTGCCTAACAACTTATTGCATAACATGTGCCCAATGATAACCTTGTGCACCACTTTATTGCCTACCAAGTGCACAGACTTAACCATGCACACTTCCTAAATATGTAACACAGCTGTTGTTAGCCCTGTTCTCACTATGGTAGATAGGTTTATAGGCAAGTCCTGGGCTAGCTGCCCTTGACTCTGGCCATTTTAAGCCTAGCCAATGTCCCTTTTGGCACTTGACTTAGCCTATCTCATTTGGTGTTAGACTGGCCTTATCCATAACACTTTATTGCATACCATGTGCCCAGCCTTAGCCTTCCTTGATGATCTGCACGAGTTCACTTCAAAAACTCTGTCCCACCTTACTGTATACCATGTGCACCAAATTAACCCTTTATTTCTCTTTACTGTGCAATGGCAACCACTATTAATAATAAATCCCACTTAACTACGTATCAAGTACCCAGATATATTCCAGTCTCCCTATTTGTTGCACAATGCATATCTTGGAAGCATAGCATCTGGTTGCAGATAAGTACACTTTGCTCCACCTAGTCTGCAAATTTCCATCTTACTTTATTTTATTTTCATTCCACCACTAATAAAACTGCCTTATCCTTGTCATATGCATTATTGAATTCTATTATTATTTTGATGTATGATCTTTCAGGTAGGCTAAGTCACCCATGACCCTTTTAGCAAAACAGGATGTCCTTATGCTTCCCTTTGGGCCATATAAATTGTATTTTGAAGTTGTGTAGGAGAAATGGTAACCACTTGGGGTCTACTGATATCCTTGAAATACTTAAAAATGTCTTTATGTACCCTCTCTATCTGTTTCCTGAAAGCTGTTTAATTATTTAAATAATGAATAATTTGTTTGGCAGGTAAGAGGAATGATCCTTATGTAACTTTTTCAGTCATAACACAAAGGCAAGAAACTATGCAAGTGGATGACTTAGAATATCATGTAGATCGACATACTGCCCTAGTGTTGAATCTCTTATTTAGTTATAGTCTTATTTTCTGAGTTTCCTTATAGCAGTATCTACCTAACTATGAATCTCTGTGAATACCTCACTGTAGCTACTCTTCCATCACTGCCTACACCACCTCACTCCCTGACTTCCTCTACTTACCTGCTGACTCTCACTGTGGGCTCCTTACTGTTTGCTTCCTGGCATGCTGATTGTTTTTTGTGGCGACTGCTGCTTCTGGACCAACCCGCTCCATTCTCCCTCACTATCCTCAGGCTGATTCCACTCCCCTACCCTACCTCCATTCTCACCCACCCCAACTTTCATTATATTTATACTTGCTTCACCCTGTACCAACCCCTCCCACTCCCCCACTTATCCAGTTATAGCTGTCCTCTTCAAACCTCCTACCACTTCTCTCCAAATAACTTCCCTCCCCTACATCAGTAATTATCCAATACTGTTTCTACCTGCCTACACCCAATGAGCCCACTCTCTCATCCCCCTCCCCCTCATTATCTCCCCAACCACATCATCTTAGTGTAGCCCCAGTTTTTACTCTGCCTTCCCTTAACCTACTATTTTACCTCTTTTCTCACTCCTTTCTACTTTGTAAATAAAACTCTCCTTAATTCTCTCAACTGAACTTTTCATTTTATTTCTCATCTCCTCTCCTCCCAAGTAAATAAGCTCTGCCTCACTCACTTTTACCTTGATATATGTCCTCCTTCTACTCTCAGTATTGCATTCACACAACTACCTCACATCAGTCCAACTTATTTACCTCTCTTTACTCACCTCCTATAATATACAACTTGATATTTCACATTCATCCCCAACTTACACTTCTCCTTTACTCCACAAGTAATCCTCCCTGCCCTTCCTAATCTGTCCATCTCTCTTCAACTCTTCCTACACACAATTCCTCAAAATAAAAAGTTTCTCTGTCTCTACTACATCCTCTAAATACAATTTGGCTTCTACCTTTATGTAAATAAACCTTCCTCTTTTTCTAACAATATACTCTCATCCAGTGATATCCACCCCAACCAAGGCCCTTCTATCCCAACTAAAAATAATACCTGCCAGACTAAACATTTCCCTGTCTTTGCTATTAACATACAAAGTCTACCTAACAAAGTTACAAAACTACACTTCTGGATCACCCACCACTCACCTCATATTCTGGCCATATATGAAACATAGTTAAAACCACATATTTCTAACACTGAAATGCTACCTCCCCACTACAACATTTATTGCCAAGATAGAACCACCAAAAGAGGTGGAGATATTGCAATTATGTATTCTGAACACCTCAACCTATCCCCCCTGCCAATATCGCTGCCTAACTTTCAACCAGCTGAACTACTTCTTCTAAACTGTCACCTTAACCCACAAAAGAAATTTCCCATCACATCTATCTATATCCCACATGGAAATAGCATTCCCACCCTTGAATCTATTCTAGCATAGATCTCGCTTACTATCCCCTATGAGACCTTACTACTAGGTGACATTAATATCAACTGGCAAAAACTATCCTCTCCCTCTCCCTCCATACAAATCAATCTCCATGACTTCCATCAACTTATCACAACTCCTACCCACTTCCATAACAACAATACCAATGGTTTCATCTTAGACTGGATTCTTACCTCTGACCCTACCCTATATCATGACCCCAGAACCCTCCCCAACTCTCTAAGTGACCACCTCCCTACCCATGTCCGTTTTTTTTTTTATTTTAGAGAATGTAACAAGCTTTCTTCCTTCAACTCTGAATCCTTTAATAACAGTCTGGCTTCCATAAACTGGTGCTTCCTTAAGTACCTTCCTCTTAATCAAGCCGTTCTACATTTTAATCGCACTTTTCTTGATATACTTGACTCTTTAGATCCTCTTAGAAATGTGAGAATCAAAGCCAACTACTCACTTTGGCTCACCAAAAATACCCTATCTCTCATGAGAAAAAGAGACAAGAATTTGAAACAATAGCTAAAAACTAATTCGGCAACATTCCTACAAAAATATAAAGAACTACAAAATCCAGCAAAAAAAGAAATCAACAAAGACAAGACAAAATGCTTTTATAATCCCCAGTTCTCCCAAAAATCTAGCCCCCAAAAATTCTGGCATACCATCAATAAAATCTTACATCCAGGTGAACTTACCACCTCAACCCTTACCCAAATAATTCTCTCTTAGAAACTACCACCTCACTTAATACCCATTTCATTGAATCAATTCAAAAACTAACCCAATTGTCCCAAAGCCTCAACCCCCCTCAGACCACTCACTACACATGCGACACCACCCCTTTCTCTCTTAACCCCATCTTCACAGCTTACATCAAGTCCCTTCTACTAAAATAAAAACCTTCCTCTCCCTCTACTGATAACCACCCCCCTTCTTAAACTTCCCACTCAGTCCACAGTCTACCCTGTCTCTATCCTAATAAATAGATGTATCCAAGAGACTACTGTCCACAACATCTGGAAATCTTTCTACACCATTCCTCTTCACAAAGGAGGTAACTCCAGTGAGGCCTTTAACTACAGACCCATTGCAATCCTATCTCCCCTATCCAAAATTCTCGAAAAATGTATTCACAACCAACTTTTAACTCACCTTATTAATGAAATCTTCTGACCAGCACTCAACATGGCTTTAGGCCATACCACAGTACCTCCACTGCCCTCCTGTCCTTCACTTACACTGCTGCTGAAGCCAGGGACAAAAACCTCCTGATATTTTGCCTATTTCATGAACACTCTAAAGCTTTTGATACGGTCTCCCATTCCAAGCTACTTACTAAGCTTAATGATCTAAACTTCTCCCCCTCTACTATTCACTGGTTCTCGAGCTATCTCTCAAATAGGCTCCAGTTTGCCAGATGGCAGTTTGTTTGCTTCCCCTTCCAACTTATCCAAACTGGTATCCCTCAAGGCTCAATCCTTGGCCTCCTCCTATTCAACGTCTTCACCAATCATCTTTACCCCAACTGCAACCCCTCCTCCCTTATACTATATGCCAATGACTCTACTCTTATCTCCTGGGCTGATAACATCTCTAAACTTCTTTCTATCACCCAAAACTCTTTCTCATCCATGGAAACGTGGATCACAGAGCATCAATTTATACTCAACCCCCAAAAACTAAGATCCTACTGTTTCTTCCCAAAACTCTCTTCCACCTTCAATCCACCTTTACGATTTCCTCTCTAGATTAACACCCTCATCAAAGCTAAACCTCACACTAAGTTACTGGGTACAAATAATTGATGACCAACTTACATTTGACATCCATATTCAACACTGTATCAAAAAAACTAATCAGAAACTAGGTCTTCTCTACAGGAATAAAACATTTCATGCTCCTAACTCCAAACCCACCCTTGCCCAAGTCTACATTCTTCCATGTTTCCTCTATGCCTCCCCTATCCTTATTCATCTCCAGTCAAACCTTCTCTCCAAACTTGAACAATCTTACAACAACATAGCCAGATTTGCCTGTTACCAAGGTTATAAATCACATGATTGCCTTGCCCTGAAACAGGTTCAATGGCTGGAATTTACCAGCTCTTACTACTTTCCCAACTGCAACTGACACACTCCCTACTCAACAAACCTCTAGCCTGCCCATCTCTTTCTACCTTAGTATCTTCTTATACCCCAACAAGGTCTCTTTATAGTTCTGACCAGCACCTTCTTGACATTTATAAACCCAACACAACCATTGCTAAACTCCTATATAAATGCTCACTGTCCCTTGTGTGGAATACGCTACCACCTCACATTCTTTTCGCAAGGGGGAAGCCCCCCTGCACTCCCACACTCCTAAACTTATATATACCTACTCTGAGATTGCCATACCTCAGAGAAAAGGGAATATTCTGAGAAATGGCATCTCAGACTTAGCATAGACAAGTCCAATCTTTCACCTTTCAGTCTGTGTGTTTCTGGACTAGCTTTAGCAGGTCCTGACATTTCAAATGATTACCAATAAAAATGATAAGCCAGGCAGAGGGGTTATCTGCTTTAGCATTTCTAATATTTCTGATGTGTTCCTACAATCTGATTTTCAAATTTCCAGAACAAGACAGACAATCAAACATTGATGATCTACTTTACATTTCTTTTTTTCAGGAAGGACCTGCCCCTCACACCCCTGAACTTATTATATACCACTTTTGCTATTGCCTTGCCATACCTCAGAGAAAATACAATATTCTAAGAAGTTGCAATGTCAAGCTTAGCATATGAAAGGCCAGATTTTCAGCCATTCATTTACCACTTTTTGGGTCTTGGCAATCCATGTCCTGACATTCTAAATGGTTACTGAGATGGTCCCTCTATGTCATATGTGAACTTTCTAGAAACATTGCTACTGGGATTCACAGATGAGCCTTGTGCATGTGCAGAGTTTTAACATTTTGGAGTTTGCTTTTTGAGGCAGTTCACATCTAGGCAGAAAACAGATTACATATTATTTTTGAATCCTTATTTGCATACCTTTTGCATAGCCACTGTCACTGATAATGCCCTATCACCCTTCGTTAGCTTGTGCAATCATTCTTTCCTAGTATTTTGGTTCCCATATACAGTTTTGCATTTTCTGAATTAAATATAAACTACCATGTTTTGCACCAGTACTCTGTACTGCCATTTTTTTTGTACTCCATCTTGTCAATGTATTTGCACCTTCTTGTGTATCAGCCTTGTTATATAATTTTGTGTCATTAACAAAATGGTAATCTTTTCATTTTATTCCTCATGTGGCCTTAATTACAGACCCTGAAATTGAATGACTCCAGTATTAATTCCTATAGTACCATGCTTTCCACTACCCTTTCTTCTGAGTGGACTCCTTTTACTATGAAACAATAATGTCCCTGTGTGTCCTTCTGTCTAGCCAGTTCATATTCATAATGCCACCATAGGAAGCACTCTGAGGTCTTCCAGTTTATTCAATAACATGCTTTATTTTACAATGCGAAATGCCTTTTTATGGTCTCAACAATTTGCAACACAGCATCTTTTTAATCTAATATCCTGGTTACTCAGTCAAAGAACTCTGTTAGATTCACTTGCCATATCTTCTTGCTATGAGTCCATGTTGCATTTCATCCTATGCCCCATTGTCTCCTAGATAATTCTAAAACTCCTTCAGTCCTTCCTTTTGTAGTAATCACATTATTTTATCACATTAATGAGAACAAATTGCCAGGTCAGCAGTTTCCAGCTTACATTCCACAATCAAATCTAACTTATTCCAGTCTTCAAAGTCCTAATTCCTCATTATTTATTTAAAAAAGTTATTTAGTGATTGTCATTTCACTCCTGGTCTTTCCCTTCTTTAAGAAGGACAAAGATCCCAGTTCCCACCCATTACCACTTTAGCCTGGTTTTAGTTTTTAAGAGTACCTTTAGTATTATTTGTTTATGAGCACAGACTGGGATCAATCCCTTTGTCCAAGATACATCTGCTGGCTAGTTGTAGTACATCTCCATTGCTTCCTTTTTGAATACAGACCAGAAATTTTCATTTAGCAGCTCTTCCTTTTAGCATTGCATCTGCTAGTCTGATAAGTTCTGCTATCACTTATTTTGTCCTTCTCTGTTCTCTGATGTATCTATAAATAATTCTGTCACTCGTCCAGTCTGAATTGGCTGTACTTTCTTCAGCTGGTCTCATACTTTTGTCAGTAGTATTCCTGCTTACTTCTGTTCTAATTCAAGTTGTTCTTTGTTTTTTTTTTTGTTTCCTTACATATTCCAAAATACTCTGCTTTTGAATTAACAATTGATACCAACCCTTGTGAGAATCCCAATGACTGCTTTTTTGGGGTTTCACATAAAGGTTGGTTAGTTCAAGATGGCATTTTTGCTATGCCCTTTGCCCTTCCACAGTTATGTCCATCTGCTACAACATATGTTGGCCACTGCTCCATTTTGTCAAAATCTGTGATCCCATGCTACACTGGTCTCTAGATAACTCTAGAATTTCTTCATTCCTTCCTTTTGTAGTAATCCTATTATTGTATCACATGAAAGAGATCCCACTAAAGTCCTGAGTTCCAATTTTTAGATTGATTTAACTCTGTGGCTGTGTTGAAAGTAGACTACACCATTTGGTAATCACTTGTCCCAAAAGATGTTCCCCTCACTATTTGAGAATACCAGGTCCAAGAAAGTTATATTATTTGGAGCCTTCAAGTGAAACCCTCTACCCGACATGCTTTATCTCTGAATAGTAACAACCATATATACAAAAGAAAATAATATTCTAACCTAAGACAGCACAGTATGGTCGCAATAAGACCACAATAAACAGACTGACAGCCCTGTAACATAGATATCTGAATTCAGAAGCCACTGAATTTTCATTTACTTCTCTATAAATATTTTAATACTATATCTCATCTCAATTCACCTCTGCAGACAACTCAGTTCTAACTATGCATTTATTTATTTATTTATTTTATTTATTTAGTTTACATTTGTTGACCGGGATAGTCCGACTGGATATATGTCCATTTTCAGCGGAGGCCGGGGGAGAAAAGCTCCAGATAACACAGACAGAACATAACAGATATGAGTCAAACATATTTACAAAGCCCTCTAGCAGGTACTCACAGTATACACAGTGTGTAATAGTATACAACAACAACAGGTTGCAGCAAGCTATTATGAGCAAGAGATGTGTACAATATTCATTTAAATAAGGCATTGAATAAGTAATGATTAATCAGGGTAAGTACAGGGACAAAGCCAGTGCTCTTTAAAATACTGTTATAGTTTTTTGAAGAGACTTAAAGAAGGTTCGAGGGTAAGGTTAGATGGAAGTGAATTCCAAGTTTTACCAACAATGTTGGCAAACAGAGTCACTGGCTGAGTTAATTGCTTTGTGGGTTTGGACCAACAGTTTATTGGATGATCATAGTTGCCTTGAATTACTGTATGTGATATTTTTGAGTTCCGGAGAATTTTTGGGGTGGTACAGAATTTTGTGTGCTACTATAAGCTGATTGAACAGAATTAGGCTAGGCAGTTCTAGCCACCCGAGAAGACTGAGGTTTTGACAGTGATGTGTCCTGTATGTTGAGCCTATGGCAAACCTGGGAATAGGGTTGTAACAGGGAGAGAGCTCACTGAGTTCAGTTTTACTCAAAGTGGATAGTATGTGGGAGGCATATAGAAGGGTAGAGAGTAGGCATGAGCAGGCGATTGCAGTCCTAGCTAATGGAGTTAGAAAAGTTTGCTTCTATATAATAGGCTAAGCTTCTTATTAATGGTTTTTATAGTTTTATTGATATGTAGATCAAATTTGAGATTATTGTCCACTAGAAAAGCTTAGCATGGTCATCTGGAGAGATAGTGGTACTGTTGTTGGATGTTATGGAGAAGGAAAATGGGGTGGATCTACTGGTGGGGGTAAAGAGGAGCAGTTTAGTTTTGTTGGGATTTAACAACAGGCAGTGATTAGAGAGCCAATTTTCAACTGTGTTAAATGTGTTTTGTGTTAAGGTTTGCAGGTCTAAAAGGGAGGAGGCCGTACAGATCAGGGTAGAATTGTCTGCATATTGAATGCAAGTTGCATCAGGGATGGCAGTATGAAGACTGTTGATGAAGATATAAAAGAGTAGAGGACCTAGAATAGAGTCCTGAGGGACACCAAGGGTGAGGACCTAGAATAGAGCCCTGAGGGACTCCAAGGGTGAGGACCTAGAACAGAGCCCTGAGGAACACCAAGGGTGAGGACCTAGAATAGAGCCCTGAGGAACACCAAGGGTGAGGACCTAGAATAGAGCCCTGAGGGACACCAAGGGTGAGGACCTAGAATAGAGCCCTGAGGGACACCAAGGGTGAGGACCTAGAATAGAGCCCTGAGGGACACCAAGGGTGAGGAACTAGACTACAGCCCTGAGGGATACCAAGGGTGAGAGGTAGCAGGGTGGACAGTTTGCCCTGCCATAATACAGCCTGTTGTCTGCCATTCAGATAAGATAGGAACCACTGAATAGCATGGTTATCGAGGGAGATGGATTTTAGGGAATGGATGAGTAATTATTGATTGACCATATCAAAGGCCTTCCATAGGTTTAGAAATAGGACTGAAAACAGCCTGTTTTTGTTCCTATTTTGGAATATGGTGTTTGTAAAAGAAAGGAGGGCGAAGGTGGTGCTGTATGTGGCCTAAAGCCATGCTGAGAGTTGGCAAGCAGACCATTCTGAATGAGATAGTCCATAAATTGCTTATGAACGCACTTCTCCATTAATTTGGCTAGTGGTGAGAGAACGGCAATGGGTCTGCAGTTGGACAGCTCTGTTGAGCTTCCACCTTTGTGGAGTGGGATAACATGGGATATTTTCCAGACTGAAGGATAGTTCCATCAGTTGGTGTTCTACTGATTAGGATAGAGATGGGGAATGCTATGGCATTGGCAGCTTTTTTGTAGGTACTCTGCACGAAGGAGATCAACAGAAAGGGCAGTTGGTTTTAGGTTTTGATAAGGGATCAGATAAAGTGGTAGAGACAGGTTGGAAGTTAAAGGGGGGATGAGAAGTGAGTGTGTTAGTGGTAGAGTTAGAGTGGGTGGGAGTAAGTTGGTTAGCTAAGGAATGAACAGTGTCAGTGAAAAAGTTATTAAAGGCAGTGGCAACAATTTACTTGAATTTGCCCATTGGTAGATATTGTAATGTTTACGCAGATTGTTCTAACAATGAGAAATCTGTTTGCTGTTTCCTTCCAGCTAATTCATTTTAAGTTGGTGCCACTCTTATTCTTTGGTTTTGTTGTATGTCTCTTTACTGTGACTGAAACATTCTCTATTTCTCTCTAATTCTCCACCCCATCCCCCAATCCTTCTCTTGTAATTAATACCAGCTACCAATGTGTTCCATTCTCATCTAACCTTTCATATGTAGTACGTGTGTCAATGTACATTTAAATATACATATTTATACTTGTTCTGTATGCCAGACATCTCTTACAGACAGATCAGACGGTGCTATATTCTGTGTCAAGGCAACATTTAGATTATTACTTGGATCACAACAGCTGGCAGGCCATCACCATAACCACTATATTTTAAGTTTTGGTTTCCCATATACTGACCTCATCACTGGGGCCCAATAATCACTCATACTGCCCATTCACTCCCTCTAAATCTGAGAGCGGGTAGTATTTCCCTGTTCATTAAGTACAGAGGAATTTAATATGACTAACCCCCATCCTATAATTATGTACAGAGGAATTTAATATGACTTACCTCATCCTATTTTCCACTTGTGCTTCTTGTAAAAGATATCGCAGAAGCATGACTGTCTGCATGCTTTCATATGAGCAGCCTTCACCCCCTCCCTCAGGATTAATTTTACTTCCTTGCTATGTCCATGAAGCGGGCAGCAGTGCCATTACGGTTGACTGAAAGAATGGTCCTTATATGCCCCCCCCCCCATCAGACACTTATTATGCTACCAATTTTGCAGAACCACAGCTAGGTTATCTAGTGCCCTCTGCAGTCCCCAAACTGGTGTTCCCCTGAACTTAAATTAGAGGGGAGGGAGGTCTTGTCAAAGTAGTGGAGAAAAAAAGGCCTTGTCAAAGCTTAGGACCAAGAGATCTTCTTAAAGTTGAGGACCAGAATTTGGCATTGCTACAAATATACCAAGCGGCTTGCTCCTTTATCATTACCACACTCAATGTACTTCACCATTTTGGTTGTGACAGTGACTACAGCATTGGCATACATTTCTGAATGTCTCTAATCCATTTTGAGAACATTGCACCACTTAACACTTTGTACTCAGGGCAGCCACCCTCTTCAACCTACCCTATCCATGCCCCCAGACCTTAGTCAGCCCTCTAACACCCAGACTGTAAATCAAACTCTGGTCAGTGACACTGCAGATGGAAGGCCTCCATTTGTGCCACTGAGCCAGATTCCTCCTTAGTTTTTAATCTTTACAGTTAATAACTGCTAAAACTGTAATGGTAGATCAGCACTCTCTGTCTAAAGAATGCCACACCCATCAAGCTATTTTTCTTTCAAGGTTTATAATGCTGTTGTATCATACCATTTTCTTATAATGAGAAAAAATATATATAACAATGTACAAGTCAGACGTCTTCTCCAGCAGGCACTGTTAGATGAGCAAATGGTTAATCTCTCTTTGAAGACAAACAAAAGCTTGGTATCATCTGTCGGCAATGGACGTAAACAGCAGGAATTACAGTAGAAGCTGTATGGTTTAAGTTAGCATGTTCCATTTTCTTATTTGTTCATTCATTCTTTCTTCATGATCCCCAGGTAGATGTCCCAGTCACAAGTGAACATTTTTAAACACAATCCAGGTTAAGTACTGGCAAGGCAAAGAGTGCATAACAGGATGGTTATGTGACTCACAGAAATGCATAACACAAAATGTATATAACAGACATGATAGATCATTTACAGAAATACTGGCAGCATACTACATAGTAGCCTGTGGTTCAAAATGATTCACTGCATATCAGACTTACATCACTGATATATATATATATATATATATACACACACACACACACACACACACACACACACACAAACAGGAAGTTGTACATTGTTAACGAAGAGGCAGCCTAGACACCGAGGCAGAAAAGCACTATGGGTAGATGAAGAGTAGGAGCAGATTTTTAAGGGTGGGGATATTGTAGAATAATCACAGCAATTGAACTGGGGTCCAGACTCAAAAAGAGCTGCTCTCAGCATAAGTCTGTAAGATACCAAAAGACTTACTCTCAATGTAAGTGACTTACTTAGGGGAAAGGCCTATTTATAAAAAGGTTTATATCAAAGGCCAAATTCCAAAAGACCTGCTCTCAGGGTAAGTCTTTTGGAATCGGGCCCTGGGTCTTAAATATGGCAAAAACCTACTCCCTACACTGTGAACAGAAATAAGCAATATAGAAGGGGAGGATTGTCATACACTTTGCAGTAGTGTTTCTGAAATGTTGACACCTGCCTCCATGGGTAAGGTGTAGAGTTGGGATTTGGGTTAGCATGTATTACTAAGGTGGGTGGGGAGGGGGGCAAAGCTTGCTAACCATAATCTCAATCCTACCTTGCCCCTAACCCTATACCTTACTTAAAAAAAAAAAAACTTTCTGTAACACTAAATAAGACACACACATACACAAACACATTTGAACAATATTAAATCTATCCCCTTACTTTACCCTTACTCTAACCCTATCCTGCAAAAACAGACATACAAATACACACCCAACATTAACGCCACTTACCTATTTTGGCAAAAAATACATTAAACATAATGGACCACTAGTAAAATAGACATATCCACAAACAATACTGCAGTTCATTCTGTCAAGCATGTGAATATGCAACAGAATGCATAGAAGCCATAGCCAGCTAGATAGATAAAATTATCAAACTGCCACTTGTTTAAATGCTTAACATGCTTGAAATACTTGCAAAATAATGCAAATATTATTTTTTTTTAAACATTTTGCCTGTATTTGCTTGTGCTTGGCCATGGTATACCAGGGAATGGGAATTTGCACTTTCCCTGCTGTAGTGCAATCTCAGGGTTGGTATATATAAGGTGCACAGCCCCCCATGTAGGGGTGTAGGGTAGGGGGGTTGCCGGCTCAAAAAATAGTTTTATTTTTTGCATGTTTCTTTTTTACATTTGATACATTTTTTTCAGTGTTGTTTTTCTCAAAACTTTGTTTAAGCATTTTATATATACTCATATGCCTGTATTTATGTTCCAAAAAGACAATGGAATCAGGAATTATTTAAAAACACATTTTTATTTGGCATTCCATAAATTAAAGTATCAGACTACTTGACTTTACCATTTCAAAATAACACAAACAGTGTCTACAACATACAGCATTTCCAAGTTATAGAGTTAGTTAGCTAATTAGTAAGTTAGTTAGATATTGCTTTTGTTGACCAGGGCAGTACAGCTACAGCAGGGCTGTGGCAGCCCTGTTTTAAAGGAAGCCCAGGGAGAAAAGCTCCAGGTTGTCTTATAACCAAAAGGAAAATACAGGACTGCAGGCCTCTCTTAGGCCCAAGGAAAATACAAGGCTGCAGGCCTGTACCAAGATCAAATTTCAGCTCTAAAAACCAAGTATTTCCAAAGGGTATACTCTAGATGTTACATTGCACAGGTTAGCCCCACCAGGACTTCCTCTCAGTTCCTTTTTCTAAGTCTTCCTTCAGATGAACCTCTACATGAGGAACTATCTTTTGAATTTATCCCTCCAGGGTACTCTGTTTAATACCATAATAACTAGCAACTAAGACCTTGTGACCATGCTAACTGCTATGAGAATATACCCAAATGCTATACTTCAATGTACATTCTGAACCCACATTTAAGGAGACATATATATTTTCTATAACTAACATATTAGAACTCCCCCCTCCCAGACTCCAAGAACAAAATGAGAGACTTTGGAATTATAATGGTTGGTTGTAGGCCCTGTAAAAACCACCAGCATTTCTATTAACTAGGCTAGGACTGTGGGTCACTGTATAGTGAAAGGGTTGAAAGGCTAGTGCTCTCTGGCACAGCTTGGTATTACCATCAGTTTGCCTACTTACGCTACAAGGGGTAGTGAACTTTTACCAAATTGAAATGCCTTCATAACTAGTAGCAAATGAAGCTACACAAACCACTTTATAGATAGGAACTCTGTAAGTAGCTACCTCCTTTCTGTATTGCTCAGATTCCTGTTGATACAGCATTAAGGGTGCAACTCATCTTGAATGTCATGAGATTTGAGACACATAAATTGAAAGGCGAATACTTAATACAGCACACAGTGACTGAAACTGTAGACTCATTTAAGGACCTGGGTATACGGGTAGATTCAGCTATGAGTTTTTTCTAATCACATCAACCAATTGGTTAATAACAGTTATAGAACTGTAGGTTGTATAAAAAGATTTATAAAGTCTAGGAAATCAAAAATAATGAAGTCATTGTTTGTTAGTTACATTAGACCCAAACTTGAGTATGGAACAATATGGAAACCCTATAAGAAAACAGGCATGAGTAAACTGGAAAGAGTACAACAGAACTATACCAAGGCTATCCATGGATGTGAAAATTTAAGTTATTATGAAGACTAAAATATCTGAATGTGTACAGTGTCTCTTAAAGATATCCAAGAGGAGATCTTATTCAGGTATACAGGGCATTTAGTGACAACTACCTCTGGGAATGTTTGGGGTTAACAAAAAGTAGTAGAAAATCATCAGACAACCTTTGTAGAAGATTCTTTAGGAATGAGAAGTGTACTAATTGGTTCTCTGACTGAGTAGCTGATGCATGGAACAGACTACCAAATTACATTAAAGCAAGTACTAGTTTAGATATTTTTAAGAACAGCCTGGACATTTATTATGGTAACAAGTATTTTGATATATTGGCAAGCTAGAAGGGCATTAATGCCCGTGCTTGAATTATTTGTATGTATGTATGTAACAATGCCTGAAACCTACCTCTGAAGCATTGGTATATAAAGTAAATTCTTAACCTACATCTGAAGTGTTGGTATATAAGGTAAATTCTCAACCTACCACTGAAATGTTGGTTTATAAGGTAAATTCTTAACCTACCTGTGAAGCATTGGTATATGAGGTAAATTCATAAACTACCTCTAAAACATTGCTGTATATATAAGAGGGTGAATATTTTGTTGAATTATTATAAGTAATATAAAGATTTGATTTTCTGTATCTTTAATTAGTATTTTTAATTGTGGTCAGCTGATTCATGTCATGTGATTTTATAGTTATTTAAAGGTTGCTCATACTGTGATTTCTTGTCTGATGAAGTATTGGCATTTCCCAATACGAAAGCGCTAACGTTATTAAATTTTGGTGTTGTATTTCATGCTGCCGTGCCTTTCTTCCTTTTCTTTTGTATTTGTAGTTTTGAGTATTTATTTTCTTCAGTTTGTATTGCTATATAAGGTAAATTTTTAACCTACCTCTGTAGTGTTGGTATATAAGGTAAATTCTTAACCCACCTCTGAAGTATTGTTATAGAAGGTAAATTTTTAACCTACCAACTGGGAAATAAGGTAAATTCTTAAACTTTCACAGAAGCATTAGTATGTAAGGTACATTCTTAACCTATCTCTGAAGCATTGGCATATACAGTGAATTCTTTAGCAAATGCAGGAGTTGCTAGCACAGGTTCAAAACAAAGTACCATTTCACCTCACTAAATAAGGCTATTGTATGTTGGCATGGGCTTTTTCCCTTTTGAGATATGACAAATGGCAGGTAATATTTATTTGTTTATATTTTTATTCATTTATTTATTTAAGTATGATGACTGGTGAAGTCCACTGGGCCTAAAAAGAGCCCGTTTTCAGTGGAGGCCCTAGGGAAAAAAGCTCCAGTATGACAAACATATTAGCATATACATATACAAAGCAAAGAAGTCCTACAGCTTTATGCAGTATTCTACAGCAAGAACATTCTACATTCTACAATAATAATAAAATCTAGCAATTGTACAGTCTAAGAGTCATTAACAGTGAATTACAACTGAAATTTTGCATCCCATGATAACAGTAGTAAAAATCTATCAACAGAACAGTCTAAGGGTCGTTAATAGTGAATTACATTTGAGGATGAGAAATTGTTGGAAGTAAACTATTAACAAAATTTGGAGGTTGAGGAGTAGGAGGGCAAATTATCTGAGTGTAGAGATGATGCACAGAGTAAGAAGGTAGGTTTTGATTTAGGAGGGTCCTATGTGGGGAAGGAGCAGGGGCATTCCCACTTTAAAGATAGGTAGGAATGGAGGGGGGATTTAAAGTTAGAGTGGTTATGAGTATTTCTAAGGAAGGGAGGAAAAGAATTCCATAGCTTAGCTAAGGAGCAGGGTAGCAGACAGTGTCCAGGTGGCTTTAAAGGTTTGGAGATTTTGAGCAGGTTCTGATTTTCTGACCTAAGTGAGCAATTAGGAATATTGGGGTTTAAGAGATAGAGAGAGGGACCGGAGGATGGGTTAAATATCAGCTTATGGGCAGTGGTGAGTTTACCGAGGTTCAGATAGTTGGGAAGCTTGAGCCATTGCAGTGAGTTTAGGGAGATGCAGTGTTGGGATGAGTTCCTAGAGTTGGTGGCAAATTTTCAGATTTTATTGTAGCAGGCTTCTAATTTAGTTTGAAAGCTGAGCTGAAGATTCAAGTACAGAGGAGCGCCATACATTAGGGAGGGGAGAAGGTATGTGGAGGCGAGGGTCTTTCTGATGGAGGAGTTGAGATAATGGTTATGCCTATATAGGAGTCCTAATTTGTGGTGTTTTTTTTTATGTTAGTTTGAATGTGAATATCGAATTTTAGATGTTCATCAATAATGACGCCAAGTTGTTTGGTGTGAGGGACAATTTCAATGGGGGTGTTATTTTGGCTTATGATCTTGAAGGAGTTTTTATCAATGGGGGAGTGTTTAGATGGGGAAAAAAATCATTAATTTGGTTTTACTGGTGTTAAGGGCTAGGTGGTTGTTTTGCATCCAGGTTTCAGTATTTCAGAAAGCTAACTGGGTTTTCTGTAGAAGGTCAAAGGGGGTCAGCTGAGCAGATGATTGTTGAATCATCTGCATACTGGATTAGCGTAGAATTGGAGATGGAGTGGTGAAAGTTGTTGATGAATATATTGAAAAGTAAGGGGCCAAGGACAGAACCTCAGGGTACCCCAGTAGGGGTGTATAGAAAGGAAGAGGTGGAATGTTTCCATTTAATAGCTTGTTGTCTTTTGGAGAGGTAGTTGGTGAACCAAGCTATGGTGGAAGGGGAGAGACATAGACAGAAGAGTTGTGACAGGAGCATAGGGTGGGAGACAATATCAAAGGCTTTGGAAAGGTCTAGGAACAGGGTTGATACAATTTTCACAGAGTCACGGGCATGGTTAATAGACTCGAGGAAGGAGAGGAGTGCAGTGATGGTACAGTGGCCAGGATGGAATCCATGTTGTGTAGGGGTTGTTTTGTGTTAGATAAGGCATCGGTTGTGAGTGAACACATTTTTCCATGGATTTTGAGAGTGGAGAAAGTATGATAATAGGACAGAAATTAGTGGTTTTAGTGTTTTTACTGCCTTTATGGAGTGGGATAATGAATGCTTGTCTCCAAAGTGAAGGAACATAAGATTCTTGGATGGATCTATTTATTATGATGGAGATAGAGAAGGCTATGCTGTTAGCAGATAGTTTAAGGAAGGATGCAGGTAAATTATCTAGTGCGTTGGAGCATGGTTTCAGTTGGAGTAGTAATAGTTGCAAAATTATTCTGTACTACTCGGCTCATCCAAGAAAAACCTTCATTTGTCTCTTGTTAGAGGGTACAAGCCAGCTTTTATGGCCTTTATCTTTTCTTGTTATAATCTTACTACACCTCTTCTTATAACATTCCCTAAATATAGCTTGCTCCATACTCTGTTTATTCTGTTTATTTTTCTTGGTATTTACAGTTAAGACTGGCTGGTTTATTGATTCTAACACAGCTTCTGCCTTGGAAAGTGAGATCCCTGGTCCACCAAATGAATGACTATCATCTGGGTATGCTGTAGCATGTCATGAGTGGAGCTTCAATATTTTATCTATCTACATCTAACAACTTTCTGGGCCTCCATGTAGGCTGAATGGTAGTGTACTGAAACAGGCCAACAGTGGTTACAAAAGCTGTTTTCTGGTTCATAGGTAAGTAATAGGCTAGCTGCCCTTGCAAACCATTTTAAGCCTAGCCAATTTCCCTTTTATTCCTCACAATGACCTATCCTATTTGGTTATATATTGGCCTTACATACCTTATGGTCGATAATTATAATGAAAATAAATGGGATCATATCAGATATAATGTGAGGGGACGCATGCATGGGATAAAGCATTTAGGAGCTGCCTCTGCCCAATAGTAGCACAGGGGGCAGTCCTGAGATAAATGTTCTGTTTCTCATCCATAGATCTCAGTTGCAGTCAAATATGGACAGGGACAAACTTTGTTTTATGTGGATGGGGAGTCTGTTCTAAAGTAGCATATAGCTGTCTCTCCAAACCATTCTGTTCATGTTGCAGATGAGGTTTAGATCCCTAGACTGAGTATCTCAGATGACATTTGACTTGTGTATGTGCAAGTCAGTAATGGGTCCGAGGATGTTTTGTATGCCAGACACGTCACCTTTTAGCAGTCTGCAAGATACCAAGTAGGCATTATTTTTCTTTGTTCTTGTTGATGTCTCAATAATAATTATTGTTTTGTTTCCTAGCTCCCTATAGGATTTCTTTGGGTCTTTCCTAATTTACTTCTTTTACATTTTTTCCTTATATTTCTTGATGCATCTCCTAATTTATTTAGCCTAAGCAGTGATTTTTAATGTATTGTTAGAGACAGTGTAACTCAAATCCTGATCTGTTTTGATGGTGTGTTTTTGTTTTAGCTCATTCACTTTTTTAGTATTTTTTTAGATCGATTTCCTTTTCTGTATTCTTCAAACAAATTATACTTCTTTTCTTAACTGTTTCTAGTTGGTGCTTCCATGGTGGTGAGCTATTTATTCCATTAGTTTCCTTTACTAGTTTAAGCTTTCCAGGTAATGCCTTGTCTGTTATTAGTTTCACTGCACAGTAATGTATTTTGTTATTTTTGTTTTACCATGATGAGCTCTCTTTATAGTTACAGTTACTTTATTCATTTGGTTTATTAGTTTTTTTATATATATATATATATATATATATATATATATATATATATAATCATAGGTGTTTACTAGGCTAACGACCACAAGGGCCTTTGTAAGCCTAGCCATGCATCCCAAATCTGACATGTTCTGATACCCTTGATAAGTGTAAGCATGGGCCTGGGTGATGATCCATTACAGGTTACTTGTTTGCATTAAAGACATAGATGCCAAACCAGGGATGAATTTCTGGTTTCCCATCCAATTGTCCAAGCTGGATTTGAATTGGATTAGGGCAGAACTCTGCTTCACATGGATAGGGATCCTGTTCCATAGACGGGGTAGTCTCTGGGATACATACCTATCTCTCCAGCTGGTCCTAGTTAAATCACAGGCAAGGTTTAAGTCTTTAGAATGGGTAATTCTGGTACAGTTTGTTTTGTGGATATGCAGGAGGTTCATCAGTGTGGTGTCTGACAATGCCCTGTATGCCAGGCATAGATCTCCCCTCAAAAGCCTGTAGGAGACAGAATACAGGGATAGGGCCTTGAGGTGGCCTGCATAGGACATATTACTTACTCCCTGTATTCTTTTAGTAAGGAACCTCTGTGGACGTTCCAGTTGTTGGATATGCCTGGTTAGGTACATACCAAAGGAGGCATTGTACTCAATGATAGGTCTGATGAATGCCAAATACAGTGGAACAATGACTTCCTTGGACTTAGATATACCTTTGCTTATCAGTTGCACAACATAGAATGATTTCCTTACCACTGTAGACAAGTGATGATCAAAGGCTAGATTACTGTGTGTCCCTAAATCCCTAAATACTGGGTCAGCCCTAAGGGGTGTGTTGTTACTATGATAGTTACCAGGGATGGAGGACTTCCCAAAGGATACTTTTATGCATTTCTTGGCATTTAGTTTTACTCCATGGCTCTGACACTAGTTGTTTGTCTGTGTCAGCCCCTCCTGGAGAACATTTGTGTCAGTGTGAGATTCAATTCTCCTAAGTTGCTCCTAATTTGCAATTACCTGCAAATTTAGTCAGTCAGAGACCACTACTGACATTGGCCTTGACTTCTAAGAAGAAAATGCCAAAAAGGAGCGATCCAAGGACTGATCCCTGAGGGACTCCATCTGTGACTGGTCTCTTTGTAGAGGTGGACTCCCAGTTCTAACTTCCTGGGTCCTATCTGTGAGTCAGTTGGCTATCCATCAGGTGACATACAGGTTTGTACCTAACCTCTTGAGTTTGTCAACAAAGCCATAGTTGGGCATTGTATCAAATGCCTTGGCCAGGTCAAGGTAGGCAGTGTGAACAATTTTGTCCTCACCCATTGCTTTGGTGACCTTCTCAAAGAAGTCCATATATATAAATTATTATATTTATCCATTTCTATCAAAAATCCAGCAGGTCATCCCTTAAATTAGTTTCTTCAATGATGAGAGTTTCTTCTATGGTTTGCGTTGCCTCCTCTATCTGCATCTGTATGGGAATTATTTCATTTTGTTTTGTGAAACACCTTCATTGCTTTCATCACTTTACTGAATTAATGAATGATTTCTTTACTAATACACTTGTCCTACTTCTCTGTCACTTCTTCAAAGTGTACCTGTTTGAATAAATCATCATTCTGAAGTAGTATTTGCATCTGGAATTCCCATTCGGATCCTTTACTTTGTAATTGGTCTATCACTTCATTTTCAATTTCTTCAATTTCTGTATCAAACTGCTTACTTGTCACAATTTTATATATTTCTGCTACTATTCTCTCTTTTGTAACTTCTACCATGTCTGAGTACTTTTGCCTATATGTAGCTACAAATATTTTTGACATTTGCAATTATTAGTTAACATTCATTTCTTTTCTACATATGAACTGCACTGTATTAGGTCTTGATTGTTCTCTCTGGCCCATTTTCCTCTCTTTAATGTTGTAAAACCAAGCAGTCTTTTTTATTTTTTGCTTACTGGGTCTCTTAGATCATTTATTGTTGGATCAAGGTCAAACACTGCAGCAAGATTTTTATCACCCTTAGAGGTCTTTGCACTAGTTGTTCTACCAGCCTTGACCCTAGTGACTTTGCAAGCTCTTTCTTTTATTCTTATTTTTCTCTATAATATATGCAACAGTCTAAAAAGTATCATTCTTATATTTGTGGGATTTAGTAGATGATGGTCCTACCATATGAAGGCACCCACCAAACTCTGAGGAGAAATTCAGTTCAAAAAATAAAATCTCCTTTTTTTGTACTGATTCCATTTGTCTTACAGTTTTGGGTTTCTAATGCCCTATCATTGGGGCATAAACTGAAAACAGACAGGATCCTTTTTACTATCTAACCAGTACCTAATTCTGACTCTTTTTAAAGTTTGTACTCCAGCTCTCTTCTCCTGGTTTTAATTTTAAATCTCTCTGTGAGTGTTGCTGACTTATTTCCCTCAGTTCCTTTAATGATGGGTGCATCGGCATCACACATTATCTCTATAGGTTCTCCCTCCTCTAACATTTTCCACTGTGCTTTAAAAATGGGGAAAGTCTTTTTCAAATACTAAAGCATGTATTAAATCAGGGTATACAGCTACAGGACAAAACAGTTTTCCCAGAGTTTTCTGAATTTCGACAGGTATAAGGAATTTTTTTTCTGTCAGCATAAATGCATATTGGTTCGGCTTTTTATTTGTTACTTATGTTATTTTTATACATAAGGAGAAGTTTGGTAAGGGAGATCATGCTTTTGTAATATAACAGAGCTTGAACTTCCCTTCCTTCTAAACATACAGTACATTTTGCTAGCTTGGTAGTAACACAGTAACAAAGAGATGACTTATTTATCCTAGATGTTGTAGCCCCCTCATTTAAAGCATGCATTTTCATTTCCATAGTAGCATTCTCTTTAATAGCAGAGAACTTAATATGTGATCCCTCCCCTTATATTTGTGACAGAATAACACATCACTTCCTGCTTTTTGTTTCACATTAGACAGTGCATTGCTTACTTCATGTTTAGTTCCGATAGCAGACAATTAGTTTTTTAAATATTATGGCTGGAATTCTGGGAGGCTTAGCGTGGAACCATTTGTTTGCTAAGTTTTTGCATTATACTAAACCTTTCTGATTCATGCACCTCTCTATAGCTGAAAATTTCTTCTCACAGAGGCTGCAGTGTAGAAAATGGTCTGAAAGGTGAAGCCACACACTAATGCTGCAGTCTGAGGAAGTGGCTAATGCTAATTAGTCATGCGGTTCTCCCCATAAATGTCTGCATCTCCCACTTTGTTTATTCAAGCAATATAGTGAGTAACACAGCTGACTGAAAATTGTCTCTGGGAGGATAAAGTAACCACTGGAAAAGCATAGTGTGTATATCCATCTTGATGTGTGTGTGTGTGTGTGTGTGTGTGTGTGTGTGTGTGTGTGTGTGTGTGTGTGTGTGTGTGTGTGTGTGTGTGTGTGTGTGGTTCTATATATCGCTGCAAAGGTGTGAATGAGGCTACATGAATGTATGTGTGTGTGCATGTGCGTGTGTGTATTTTGAAGCATGCATGCTGCATGCATGTGAGTGGGTGCATGTTTCTATGAATGTGAGCAAGTGTGGTGGGGCTTGTTTGTTGATGCATGTGTCATATGTGCATTTGCGTATGTATGCGTGGGTAATAGAATAGTATCTTTGCTAAAGCAATGCATGGACCAGTAGGGAGAGCAATAGCATAATCAGGACTGGCAGTGCAATTGTTTGATTCAGAAACATGGTAGCAAAATGATAAGTCCTTTCTCATTGCAGCCATACCTGTTCCTGAATCCTATTTTCTCACTGTCATGCTAGTTGACCAACACACCTGGGCAGTTAGCCCATTTTTACATTAATAGAGTAATTCCTCTAGTATGCCCATTTTAAGGCTATTCCTGGCACACATACAACAAGCCAGTGGAAACACCAATAAAAATAAAATCAAAGGAAAGTGTTTGAGATTGAACGATGAAACCACTTTTTCTACTGTCAACATTCCAACAAATTATGCAACAAAATGCATTCCAAAAGCGAGTCACCTTTTATAAAGAGAAAAACAAACTGCTGTAGAATACACACATTATACAACAGAACACCCAGTACAAGGATAGTACATTTCATTAATGGGCAGGCAGGTGACTGAGCATTAGGTCAACATTAATATCTGATGACATATGCAGTTGTCCCAATAACAGCATGCCTAGGTGTATTCTGAAAAAAGAATCACTTACACCAAATGCTCTTATACCAGGGTATGCATTTATCAAGAATATAGCCCCACTTT
The DNA here is from genome assembly GCF_019279795.1 of Protopterus annectens. Taxonomy (NCBI): domain Eukaryota; kingdom Metazoa; phylum Chordata; order Ceratodontiformes; family Protopteridae; genus Protopterus; species Protopterus annectens. The sequence continues at coordinate 135,684,941 of NC_056748.1, read as the reverse complement.
GGAGTACAGTATTGTACCTAAAAAGTAGGCAATACAATAAAAATGAATTCATACTAGAGAGTTCGTACTGGCATTCTAAACATTGTATGAAACATAACAAATCATAAGTGTTGCACTGGATCCATGTTGAATTACCTACCTGATACTATATGGGACTGAGAATCAGAGAAGTAACTGATCCCCTCTTTATGCAGCCCTTATCAAACCAGTTATAGAATACTATACACTGTTCTGTAACCTACTCACATGCTGTCAGATGCAATTCTATTAAGTCCAAAGACAGGCCACAAAGAGAACTGAACAGCTAGATTTCACTTATATCAAATCAGTGTCCCTCTTCACTGTTTAGTGGATTCCTCTGAGGAAACCTACTCCTGACGTATGCAACGTTAAAGGGCCCCTTACCTACTCCTGACCTATGCAACATTAAAGGGCCCCTTACCTATCCCTGACATATGCAACATTAGAGGGCGCCTTACTATTCATAGCCTTTTGCTTAGATTATCCTACCAGGTGACCTGCACACAAAAGGATAGTCAGTCTCCATTAAAAGTAATCTCAGCCTGACCATGAACGATGACAACATCAAATCCCCAAAACTTCTGTGTCTGTGGGGTAAACAGAAATGTGTCTGTGGTGTTTCCAAGGGGGGCAGTGGTTTGCTGATGCTATTGTAATAGGAGCATTCAATTTCTGAATGCTGGTATCACATTTGCAGTCAAGACTAAAGCATAGCATTTAGAATGTAATAAGCTGTTTGCTGCATTCATACCAAGCAGTTTGCCATGTTGCTTCATAAGTCTTTTTTTTTTTTTTTTTTTTTTTTTTTTTGAGGAGGGAGGTATCAGATCAGAGAGTTGCATGTGGTGCCACAACTCCCAGCTATGGCTCTGGGAATAAATTCCAACTATTAATTAAACTCAGTCGATCAGCTTCTACTTTCAATAGGAATCTGATGATTACATGGGCACCCACAAGTTCTAAGATGGGATCCAAGGAATCAAGCTTCTCAATGACTAGTAGGCCTTGGGCTTGTCCACAAAACCTATGAACTCATGATCTGTTCCAGTTTACTGCTGATGAATTTTTCCTGGTCCACATGACTGACCACACTGTTCTACTGGTGATGTGGCTATTGAAGGAAACTATTTCAGAGGTGCCTTAGGAGGAGGTCACTGTCCTTTGCTGCACCCCAGTCTCTAAATATACTACATCAGAGATTGCACTTATGCAAGCAAAAGAGATTAGTTGCATTTGCCTTTTCTCCTAGTGGATGCAGTCTCAGAAGTAGTATATTTAGACAAGGTGTGGGGTGAACCTTCCACACTCAGCAGTATCCTGCAAAAAAAAAAAAGATTTGCTGAATCATGAACTTTATATTAAGTCATAATGGTATAAACGGAAATGAGAATATTATTCTGTCAGTAAATTAGACTTGGGATACGCAGAGGCAGTAGCTTAAAGGAGATCAATTTAATTAATGTACTAATTATTTATGGAAAACAGAATATAGAAATAATATATAAATTCCTTGTTTTCCTCCCTACAGGACCTTGTCCAGTGGCCCCTCTACCTGTACCCAGTTGACCATTTTGTCATAGGGAAATGGGAAACAAGCATTCCTGGCTAAAGCAATATTCCTATGGCCCATTTGTTCCTGCACAGGAATTCCAATTGGCCCTCTGTTCCCTGGTGGCAGTTAGGTGGTAGAGAGTGGAAGCTGCTCCTGTGTGGAGTATCCGACTCTCTAGCTCTAGGACTAAGCCCTCCAACAGAGCTTCTGACCTCTGCTGTTGCTGTCTTCTGTGGAGAAACATGTCTCCACACTGAGTATCCCATGGCTTACAAGTGCAAATGCAATCAAACAGTGCCAATTCTATAGACTCAGGCTTCACCGGGTGTAACACCCAGTGCTCTTGGAAGGTGTCAGCCATGTGGTGAGTCACAGATGCCTCCATCCCCCCAAAGACAGGCAAGCTGTCAGCAACTGCTTGCTCCCATCTGCCCTGTCCAGCTCTAGGCACCCAAGCCGCTAATCAAACTTGATTCATCTATGCTGTAGCCAGGGCTTTATTCCTCTATGCCACAGACCTGACTAGAATATACACATTCTTAATCTGTTTTCATATGTGTAATTACTACCTCTTGATGACAATGCTTTTAAGATGTTTGACTTTCCAAGTTGCCTCTTTGGTTAAGAATAGTAGCTATTTGCTGCCAATATGGATGCAGAATAAAATAACTTCTTATAATTCCAGGATGTGGCAAAAATAGGTCTTTATTTGGTTAGCCCAATTCCCCTATTTAACAAATAATGCATGAATACATAAATAAATAATATATGTTTGTTTTGCATCTAGAAAATATTTGAACAATATGGTTCTATCTGCAGCAACCCAGATGTGTTATCTTGCTTTTTGTCTGAGTCTACTATGAATTGCTACCATTTATTTAAATTTCTTTTGTTTGCTTGTTTCTCTTTATGTTCTTTCCATAGTGAAAGCATGAAATTATACCGTTTAACCTATATGCATTAAAATCACACTGCTGGCCTTTTAAAATTATAACAGAAGACCTAAAGAGTAGCATGTTCTTACTTTAACCGAAAAATAAGTCTATAAATAGTAGACAGCATGCAGTTAGCGATAAGAAACCTCTGCACAGAATTACTTACATTATGTATTAATTTGTACAGTATGGGTCTTACAGTTGAACAAAGTACACAAAGTGTTGTGACTGGCCTAGGCATATCACATTGTACACACCATATTACATAATTAAATGATTAATAAGTCACAATAGCCTCAGAACTCATCTATCTAATATATGAATCTCTAGAATTAAGATGTTTAAACATTCTAAGGTGCTGTAGCAAACTTAAACAAAGGAAACACAAATATAATTTCCACAGCTTTTAAAATGTGTATTTTCGTCTTCTTTTTGTCAACACAGTGTACTAATAGTAAATCAGATATGTTTAACATTCCAAAAACGCTAAAATAAAATTAAAATGAAATAAAAATCATACATTTCCTTAATGTGAAGCTTTTTATATATGAGTTTGCTACCCAGGTAAACCCACTAAGTACAGGTTCTCTCTTTAAGGATTGGCCTACAAACATTACAGATTTTACTGACATGCCCACATTCACACTGCATGGAATCAGACCAAGGACAAAAGGATGGACTTTTCCACCTTACAATGTCATAAACATGTCAGCATGCAAAGGCCCTAGTTTTTCCTCAGTGCATTGATAGCAAATGCATATGAACATCCTACTTATAAACTTAGGCTAGAATTTATAGATAAGTGGATCACACCTGTGCAGCACTAAATATCAGGCAGACCAGCAGACCATAGCACCTCAGATATGTATTAGGGCTTGCACAGTGCTGATAATTTCAGAAAAGAACTACATAGTAAACTAGTGGAGTCATTTTACAAGAAGTAGCATTGAACAGGAGCAGAGAAGGTATTCTGTTAACAAAGTGCATGTGATCAGAGTGTCCAACATCACAGGAAAAATGAGCATTAGGCAGGAGCAGAAAATTAGATCAGTTAGAAAACTGAATGTGATCAGTGTCAAATTTCACAGGAAATCTAGGCCTGATTCCAGACATTATGCATGCTCACAAGTGCAGCAAAGTGTACACTGCTGTTACATGGGTAGCAGCAGACAGTCTAAGAAAGGCCAGCATATCAAAATGCCAACCCAAGTCAATATACAAATGGGGTGGAAAGGGAGAAGTAGAGAAGTTAGAAAAGGAGAAACAGAAAGTAGAGAAAAAAAGGGGCAACCATAAGGAACTACAGGAGATATGAAAAGCATATCTTTGGATGGGGAAAGACTCACAATAGCAATGAGGAATGGTTGTGGGAGGTACAAAGATGGAAGGGAAGGCTGCAGGTCCAGATGAACAAAATAAAATGCAGATAGACAGGTTGGCAATGACACAAAATGTGGGGGCAGCTATACATGGGCACAGACAGAGGATGTGCACCTGGTGATGGGGGAGACTTGGACAACCAACAAGGTTGTGTTAACTCCCCCCCCACACACACACACACACACACACACACACACACACACACACACACACACTCTACCTAACTGTTTAAGTTTCAAAATGTATTTAATGGAAGCATATTCATTAAGGCCAGGGTGTGTGTGTGTGTGTGTGTGTGTGTGCAAAGGTTCTAATTTGCCACAACAATTCCTTTTCTTCTAACCTTAAAGACAGAAAGGACAGTGCGCCAACACATATACGAACATATGTATCGTATAAGTAAAGGTACCACCACAAATGCTTTGGCTAGGCACACATTGCAACATCCTACTCACAATTTTTTTTTGCCATTGTGCACCAGGAACATTATGCATGCTCACAAGTGCAAAAAAAAAAAAAACAAAAAAAAATTATTAATTGGTACAATCAATGTTTTTACAAGGATGTATATATATTTTGAACTACGTAATACTCCCATCCTCCCATATTTGTACTGAAAGTAGTTAATGCCTTTCTTATTACGTAGTTGGTATTATTTGTTTTTTTTCTTAGATTTGTATTACCTGACCTGGACTAATATCTATGTATTTTTGCTCATTGCCTGTGTCATAAGTGTTTATTGTACATGTTTATTTTCTATAACCTTACTTTAATCTGCGGAGCTTTTCTCCCCCGGGCCTCCACTGAAAATGGACATTGATCCAGCTGGACTAGCCCGGTCAACAAATGTAAAATAAAATAAATAAAATCAATTTAACAAAAGAGGAGGGCCATGGGCATTAAGGTTAGAAGAAAAGGAATTGTTGTGTCAAATTAGAACTTTTGGACACACACACCATGGCCTTAATGAATATGCTTCCATTAAATGCATTTTGAAACTTAAACAGTTAGATAGGTAGAGTGTGTGTTTGTGTGTGGGGGGAGGGTTAACACAAAATATAGCCCCAGGTATTTCATTTATTCACTTATACCACAAATATTTATATATATATATATATATATATATATATATATATATATATATATATATATATATATATTTCTACTTAATACATTTGTATTTTATATTAATTCAATTTAATTAATTTAGTGTCTAGCTATTTAGTAATAAAATCATGAATTATACATGGAAATACAAAGTAAATAGTTTTCCATAGGAGGAAAGGAATATAGTTGTTTATTTAATTATTCAATTGGCCTTTTTATATAATTGTTTTATTTATTAATTATAAAATTATATAAGTCATTGATTGCTTGTGTAACTTTGTCTGAGGAAGTTTGGATACTAGTCCTTACGAAAGCGCTTACAGAATAGTTTTGGAAAAGGAGAATATCTGCAAGTTTCATTAACTAAAATAAAAAAATGTGCATTTTTTTTAATCAAATCAGAATGACAAACAACGTGTGCTCATTGAGTTTTATAAGTGGCTATAAACAGAACTTGCACATTTTATACTGACTGTACAAGACTAAAGCATTATCACTTACTGATAATGTTAGCGTGAAGTGCTTCCCCATCTGCTTTTCTGTCCATTTTCACAAAAATGTATTATAATTTTATAATTTCTTTCTGGAGATCATGCCACTGTATTATCTTCCCACAAAAAGGTGAAGGCTACTTGTGTTATGCTAGCATGAGGGTCAACACAAGTTCTTGGTTTTCAATGAAGGTTATTCCCACCGCCTAAAAAGCCATTATTCCCACTGTGAGGGGCACATGTAGGTCATCCCATAATTTAATTGGCAGTCTCCTTTGTCTTTTTAGTTTTTTGTTTTTTTTCTCAGCATTTGATTCTACCACAGGTTGCCCAGTACTGGCTGTGTTTCTCCCTCATCCCTTCTATTCTCTGTAAACAGTGATAAGTTTTTATTTCAGTTCACTACCAGAATATGCGGTCATTCTTTTTACTTCCTAGAAAGTGCATTTCAAATGAAATCTTACTCATCTAGTCAAGCTGACATACACTGAATTGTTCAGTGAGAAAATCACATTAACCTGTATTAGACTACATTTGGAAAAAAGTTAGAGATATACCCTTGTTTTTGTAACAAGCTTTGATGCAGAGGACATGCCTGATTCCTCCTTTGCGTATTGGGTTTCCCCACTAGAGGTGCCTGCAGGCAGCACAGAAGGTTATGGCCTTACACTTGATATACTCTAGGCGACACTCATTTGGAGGCAGTGAAATCTAAATTTTGCTTCACAAACAAGAAATTAAACATCTATATTGATCTTGGTGATGGAAAATTAAAATAAACCACTTTGACTAGTTCTACACATGAAATGCTAGATATGCCAAAATATTAAGAGAATAAATATTACTAGTACTTTCCAAAATTCTCACCACCACATTAATTCCACCAAAAGATTACTAATGCGCTATGTACTTCTAAAAAAAACTGTCTGAATTTGTTACTTTTCAGTTATGTTATGGTTTCTTTCCAGCACTTTGTGCACCTAAAAAGTACTACTTCAGTCCTCTCTCTTAACAATACTTTGTTCTCCACAAGACCTACTGCCAATGTTAACATGTTACAGAGCACTCTGGAAGATGTAGCCTGATGTGTGACTTGTGCAGTACTATAGTGTCTAGCTGGACTAAACTTGTATTAACCATGTCACTAGCAGACAGTTAATCCAGCATCTTCTGATTCAGGCAATCAACTGGAAGTTACACATCACACAGACAGAAATGAATACAGACTGAGTGACTACAACCCCTCAGCATATGAATAGCAATCACCTCCCCCCCAAAAAAAGTGTCTAAACTTAAAAAAAAAAAAAAAAACAACAATCAAAAACATGCCCCTCTGCTTTTCAAAAAAGGTGTCCTAGGTGACTGCATACATATATTCTGATATAGTATTTATAGCTTTATAGTGTATTAACATTTATCTAATCCTAAACTGGCACACTTTATCAATACGTTAATCTCAAGTTTGATGTTATCATACATTAGCATTTAATTTAGGACATTTCCTGTCTTAATCTTTATTGTGATGTGTACATTCAAGTCTTTAATGACTAATATACCATACTACTACAATGTTACACATTTCTTTAACAATTTCTCAACCTTCTGTTTCACCTCTATTTCCCACGCAGCAGCTGAAATGGGCAGGATCAACCAACAACCTGAGTCAACAAATTTCAAAGAAGTAAATAACAGTCACAGTAGTTTAATGATGTCACGTGCATATTTGCTTTTGATAATTTACGTATATACTCCTACATACCTTCTTATAACACATGTGGCGCACTTTAACTTGTTCTGGGTTGTTTGCTGTCAGAGTGTGTGTGTGTGTGTGTGTGTGTGTGTGTGTGTGTGTGTGTGTGTGTGTGTGTGTGTGTGTGTGTAGATGGTGTAGTGGGGCAACCTGCCTCTCTTCAAGAGGCAGATTTTGGAGCTCATGCTCAAGTGTGTTCCAGGAGCGGACAGGGCTCTGATTAAGTCACACATGGAGGCACAGACAGAACACCATTAGCCCATTACATGCAACTCCTTAGACATTACTAACATCTGTGGAGACACTAGAGCAGACACAGAAAAGAGTCTGATCCCTCTCACATGGATGACAGTTCCTTCTCACAGTTTATGTGGTTGTTACACTAAATAACTAATGGGTTGTAGGCCTCTTGCCTATAGATTAAATGGGTTCAAAACGTGGCTAGGAGGTATGAGCTAATTGGTCAGGGGAAGGTTTAAGGCAAAAAAAAAATACTCAAAACACAGCTGGTTTACTAGATAGTTGTTCGTATTTCTTTATTTTATGATGTTCTTCTTTACGTTGCAGTCCATTTTGTTTGAAACGCTCCATTCACAAGCACCATAGCTGCATAGAATGTGCATGCTGGAAAAATGAGCATCACTGAACATTCATATAGGACTTATCTATAGCATTCATGTTATACATGTACAAGCTTTGCCCTGTAGCTGACAAATTGCACTTGTCCTTCTTCTGTGTCCTTGCAATTACTCAGCTCCACCTCTCTGCTTGGTTCACTTTCACTTTGTTGCGTATGAAACTTCACTTCCCTACTACTTTCTGAAGGAGGACTTGGTAAACCGTGCCACACAGTTTCTATGCAAAACTTATGCTGCATAGCACTGCAGGTCTCAAAAGCCCTCACTTGGCCTTCTCTGTCCATGACAGATGCAATGTTGCATTCTGCATTTTATAAAACAATGTAGGGGCAACACCAATCCATTACAATTTAAAAGTAGCTAATTTCTTAGAGTAATTTTCATCAGCTGTGGAGTTTAAGCAATTCTAGTTTCCAACACACATAAACATAGTAAAATAAACCTATTTAAACCACAATTTATATGACTCAGGATGAGCAATGCTTAAAAAAAGAATAAAGGACTATTTTCTTTATATGTATACACTCCATACAATCTACCTGACAGGAATTAGAAAGCACTAAAATATTTAAACAAGAATGTTAATAACGATAATAGGAATTCTCCATGTTTAGAGTATGGTTCAGGTAGGTCAACTTACCTATCACTCTGCAGTACCCGTAACCTACATACATATTATTGCTTAATTATAGCACGATTATCACTAATGAGTTAAAAACTGATTGAATCTCAGTGTGATATAAACCAAAATACTTCACAATATTTTATTTTAATAAGGTGTGCAGACATACTCATTATGAAATTAATAGGACACTTACTACAAAAAACAATCACTACTGCTTTTTCCATAGATTTCATATTTTACTCTTCACTCAGTATGAAGGTACTTCCTTTCAGGTTTCTGTTTCAGTAGAATTAGGGGGGTCCCAGTAACGTAGCAGTGATCTCACTGTTACTGTTTCTATCTGGTAGCCCAAACATCTGTCAGATGTTGCACTGAGACTGTCTGTCTTGTCTTATCAAAAGCTGTTACAGAACATGCTTTAGTAAAAAAAGTTCCAAAACTTTTAAAATCATCTTCCCTATAACAATACTTGACATGAGTATCCAAATGAGCAAAGCAATTAAAATATTTTATTATAAATGTAAACAGGCTTCAGAATACAAAATGTTTGGACATTGGGATGGGAAGTCTCAAGAGATTCTGTAATTGTTTAAGTAACACTTTTTTTTTTCTTGGACTGCATCTGGAACAGATGGAGTTTCTAGAAAAACACATTTGACTTTCTGTTGGTCTAACTCAATTCTTTATATGCTAGTAAGAAGTCTAACATGGCTACTGATTGGACTGTGTAAAATATCAGACAAGAAACACTCCTGACTGCAGTCTTACACTATGAATATCCAGGTAGGGGCTGTTTCATCGATATAATATGGTATGCACAAATCAGCATTTCCATATCTTTACAGTTAGCAGAGAAAGTTCTGATCACAAGGTTCATGAGTAGATAAAGGTTCCTGAAAGAGAAAAAAGATGCAAGTCAGTGGGATTTTCTTTCAGAAACCCAGACTTTTTTCCCAGTTCTGCTAGGGTGACTCATACATGTAAGGACAACTTGGGAGAAAGTTATGGAAAAGAAAAAAAAAATTTTTCCCAGAAGAGAGAAATGCCTCTCGGATAACTGGTTACAAAACTAATTGAATTAATGTTTTTTATAATATACATCAGAAACTTCTTCCTATCTTGTAGAGTACAAAGAATAATTATAATGTAATGAAATATAAGCAATTATTCACACTGCAAGTTGCCAGAACCACAATTTATTTTCAATAATACAAGAATTTATAACGGTCCATTTTCAATGCAGTATATATTCTTAGAATGTACTACAAATACAAAAGAAAACATGCAAATTACTACAAAAAATAAAATAAAATGTGGACAAGGTATCAAAATTAGTTGTATTCATATATGCTGGAACTGCATGCTTTATCTTTGTGTGACTCGTGTATTGCATAAATGTGTGCAATGTTCTTCTAAAGTGAGATGTCCCCATAGATACAAGAATAAAATGAAATGAAAATTATTCACTAGTGGTGAAAAGATTCCAGGGCAGCCACGGTGGTGCAGCAGTTAGCATTGTCACCTCACAGCAAGAGGTTCTCCGGTTTGATCCTCGGCTGGGATGCCTTCTGTGCGGAATCTGCATGTCCTCCCTGTAGTTGTGTGGGTTTCCTCCGGGTGCTCCGGTTTCCTCCTACATCCCAAAGACATACTGTAGGTGGAGTGGACACTCTAAATTGGCCCTAGGTGTGAGTGCATGTGTGCATGTGTGTGTGTGTGTGTGTGTGTGTGTGTGTGTGTGTGTGTGTGTGTGTGTGTGTGTGTGTGTGTGCCTTCTTTGTAAGGTTGGGTGTCGGGCTGGCAACTCGACACCATAAAACTCCACTGCCAATCATAAGTGGGCAGGTGATCTGCTGTGGTGACCCCTAACCAGGAAAAGCCAAAAGAAGAAGAAAAAGTGGTGAAAAGATTCCCTACAATGTGAAGAAGTATTCCAAAAACTTAAACCTATCTTTATGGTCCTCCATGGTACTCATTTGTTCTGATTCACAAGTTCCTCTGATGTCCACACAGAAGCCTCAATGGTCAGCAAATATGCTGACTTCAGTCAGGCCACAGAGGCTGAGCACCACCCTGTCATGCAAACATTCACAATATTGATCAAAGGAGAGTGTGGTGTTCCATGGTGAAAGCAGAATGGAAGAATGTTAAGGGTGCAAAAACACTCATCATGCCAATCATATTTGTTGTAAACATTGGTGTGGTAGGTAGACAGTAAATCCCATATAACATGCCTAACACAATTCATAACGCTCCCTCAAACCATTCTATATTCGATAAAATAGGGATGTACACAACCGTATACCTGCAGCAGTCCACTTATGCAGTTGCTATACAATTGGGGGGCTGCAGCCTAGTCTATATTTAGCAAACAAGTGAAAGGCAGACTATACAGGGAGGTTACGATGGTGCAGATGGGGATGCTGCAAACGCAGCAGGGCAATGATAAATGTCCAAAAAAAGGTGATGAGTTGTCCAGCAAAACATAGCTGAGAAACAGCATCTTCATTTCCAGGAATGACATTGTCTGTCAGAAGGAGAAAACAGTGTGGGATGCAAAGCACATCATGGGTTGTGCTGCAGTGCAGTACAGATAAATGCACTGCTATTACCATATCTGTCTCACACTGAACAATGTGATGCAGATTCCATGACTTCATGGGTTGTGCTGCAGTGCAGTACAGATAAATGCACTGCTACTACCATATCTGTCCTACATTGAACAACATGATGCAGATTCCATGACATCATGGGTTGTGCTGCAGTGCAGTACAGATAAGTGCACTGCTACTACCATATCTGTCCCACATCGAACAACGTGATGCAGATTCCATAACATCATGGGTTGCGCTGCAGTGCAGTACAGATAAATGCACTGTTACTACCATGTCTGTCCTACACTGAACAATGTGATACAGATTCCATGACATAATGGGTTGTGCTGCAGTGCAGTACAGATAAATGCACTGCTACTACCATATCTGTCCCACATTGAACAACGAGATACAGATTCCATGACATCATGGGTTGTGCTGCAGTGCAGTACAGATAAATGCACTGTTACTACCATATCTGTCCTGCACTGAACAACATGATACAGATTCCATGAAGTCATGGGTTGTGCTGCAGTGCAGTACAGATAAATGCACTGCTACTACCATATCTGTCCCACACTGAACAACATGATGTAGATTCCATGAATAGTAGCAGCAGAAGAACCTGATCCCTTCATTATTATATGTTAATAACTCAGCCTCCATAGTCACGACAATGGGTATTGAAAGTTTTATGGAATGTCCACTGCCATGTTTGCAGAGGTCCATGGACATAAGCTACACTACCCTACTTCCTACTCAGAGGCTGAAGATGGAGTAAAGTAGGTATCAGCCTGAGGAGCAAAGACACTGTCATGTGTTTGTGTGTGTCTATGTGCTATATATGAAAGTCTGTGTGTTTTTATGTCTGTGTGGTATAGTGCATGTGTCTTTGTGTGTTTGAGTGTCTTTATATGTGTATATGTGCATGTGTGTGTTTGTGTGGGTGCCTCTGTCTGAGTGCCTATGTATCAGTGAGTGTGTGTGTGTGTGTGTGTGTTTGTATATATGTGTGCGTGTGTCTCTGTTTCAGTGGCTCTATACCTGTATGTGACATTGTGCTTGTGTGTCTGTGTGCCTGTATATGGCAGTGTGTGTGTGCATATGCCTCTGTTTGTCTGAGTACATGTGTGTGTGTGTGTGTGTGTGTGTGTGTGTGTGCATGTCTCTCTCTCTCTCTTTGAGTGCCTGTGCACCTGTATGTGACATTGTGTTTGTGTGCTGGTATATGGCAGTGTGTATGTGTTTCTGTCTACATGTCTGTCTAGATGTCTACATAAAAAAGTGTGGAAATATGTTTAGTACTATCACTCCATCCCAAAATTATAGGCACTAGTGCAGCATAATATAAACCTAATTGACAGTTCTTCATTAGAGGCATCTCTTCAGTGCAATTTACAACTATATCGCAAAAGCCCAGCTTACACAAATTAAGGATGCACACTTTCACCATTCCCTCCTTTTAGGTAGGCTTGCTCCAGCAAGATTCTTGTTTAAATGCTTCCTTTTCGTGTGTCTTAAGTTGGCAGACTGATCTCTGCCCCAAAATACCCCATAAGCACTATTTCCCCCTTTGTTTTCTTACCTAATAATCGTGTTGCTTCAAGTCACCCCAAATGGGCTAAGCTAATGCATAGCTTGAGAAAATAAACATCCATATTGCAAATAAACAGGATGAAAATAAAACAGAATTACAAGCAGCTCTAAAAGTAAAGTGATTCATGAATAAGTTTCTAGAAATCCTTTTAGCTGCATTATAATTACAATTACAGGAGTTGAACAAATGTTAAAATGTGGAATAAGTGTTTAGCATTCCATATATGCTCCACATCAGATTTATTTATAAGTATCTGAGTAGAAATGTTTAGCAGTCCTTAATAAAAATAAAGGGAGTCTTGTAATGTATTGTAGGAATCTACAGCCAATACACTAACAGCACTGCAAAACAAATAAGAACCTTGAAATGAAAACCTAATGAAAATAAAATTCTCTCTTAGAGAATGCCTTTCTTTGAATCCTGTGCTGTTCAGTGCTAAACCAAATTTAGGAAAGCATTTTCAATTGAATAATAACTAATGTTTACTTCAGTCTGCCACAGGTGTTATCTAGCACTAAAGGAACAAGCACATTTATGCAATCCTTAAAGTGATGAATGAGAACCAAGAAAGAGGTAGCTATCTTAGATTTTAAAAAGGCTATATTTCATTCTTATCTGAGAGAGCTTCAACCTGTGTTTGATGTTCCATCATAAACCAGTTGCCCCAAAACAGACACAGTTTCATGATAATAAAGGCAAAGAGTTTTATCTCACAGGTATAAGTAATTAAATATGCCAGCCTCTACAGATACCAAACGTGATTAAAATGGTATGTTTATTTCAAAAATAATGTATGTCCTGACACTCTGTGTGGAAATGTAGTACGACTCCAGCACTGAGAATAGCTGCTGAACATATCATCCAAGAACAGATATTCAGCAATCAGGTTAAAGAATATTCACACTATTCAAAAAGTCAAAAAAGTAAACTTTATTGTCATTTAGGATTACACAAGTGCAGCCTAAATGAAATTCCGAGTATCAACTCAACAGAGAGTACAAAGTATTACTTTATTCAGAAAGTGATTAAATAAAAATTGATTCTCCATACAATATAAACTGCTGCTAAGACAGGCTCAAGCCAGTATCATTACTGTTGAATTAGTATTAATTATACACAATGCGCTCATGACAATGTATAATTTAAAATTATACGTTGCTTACAAGTTCTTTTTTCTACTCTTTAAATATCTATTTGTGGCATTAATACCAACCAGGGATGGAAGTTAGGGAAGAATTTATTCCCAACTGAAAAAGTCTGATCCCAAGAGTGAAATCTGGAAGATTAAATGCATGCGCTAAGAGGGACAAAATGCTGTAGAAGTGCCATACCTGGCAAGGACTATAACTATTATATCCAACAAAACTCTTTAATTACTAAGATCTGCTGGTATTTGTTTTACAACATTACTGTACTCAGAGTATGTTTCCTAACATCATAGAAAAAACATAGCATTTTGCCACAAAATATAGCACAATCATTCACCTTTTTTTTCTTTCAAATGACAGTCTCCTTATATTGTTATGTTTTGTGACAAAATCTGCTGATAGTTATGTGTTCTGCATTCAAGACTGACAGAAGTTATAAAGCATTCATTTCCCAGGACAGGTGTGTTTTTTGAATCAGTGAATGGTTAATTAGGACTGTATAATTCCCAGCATGATATACCAAAAGATGCCATAATTGCAGAATTCCTGAAGTTAATATTTCTCGTAGTGAGCTGCTAAAAGCACAAAACAAAGGGAAAATTATAGCTATGCAAGTGGGACACAGGTATAGGCTTATTGACATTAAAAAGTAATTCAGTACAAACAACTATATCAAATGATGAAACGCCTTAATAAAAGACTAGTAAATAAAATCACTAGTCCAAGACATACAAATATTCACTGGGATTCAATAAACCCTGTGTAGGCTTCACCCAAAGCTTACACAGAGTTTACATGTGTGTGCAGTGGTGTGCAACGAGTAGCAGAATTCATTGCATATTCATACAGGCATCACCTTTAAGTGAGGTTTCATGGCTGGCAACACTGTTGCCAGCCAGGAAACCATGTAAGTGAACACAGATAGCATGCCAGTTTAAATCAGAGACCTAACAGTCCACAGTTTTTCACGGAATGCCACAATGATCACCAGGGCTTCACAGATAGCTCTAAGTCTCTTAGTACAAGACATCTGGACAAAGGCCAACATAATGGAGGGACAATGACCCCGAAACAGGGACATATATGACATATTTGCCCTACAGAAATGTGCTAGAATAACCAGGGGATTGTGTTAAGATACATGTTCTGAAAGATTTCAAGTATGAAACTCAAATGTATGTAATATTG